>NW_027454926.1:0-52858 GCF_040206685.1 Ascaphus truei | reverse complement strand
TTCACAACACCCCAGATATACTCCCTCACCCTGTGTCACAACCCCAGAATATACTCCCTCACCCTGTGTCACACCCAGATATACCTCCCTCACACTGTGTCACACCCAGATATACCCCCTCACCCTGTGTCACAACCCAGATATACTCCCCTCACCCTGTGTCACACCCAGATATACCCCTCACCCTGTGTCACACCCAGATATACCCCTCACCCTGTGTCACACCCAGATATACCCCTCACCCTGTGTCACACCCAGATATACCCCCTCACCCTGTGTCACACCCAGATATCCCCTCACCCTGTGTCACACCCAGATATACCCCCTCACCCTGTGTCACACCAGATATACTCCCTCACCCTGTGTCACACCCAGATATACCCCTCACCCTGTGTCACACCCAGATATACCCCTCACCCTGTGTCACACCCAGATATACCCCCTCACCCTGTGTCACACCCAGATATACCCCCTCACCCTGTGTCACACCCAGATATACTCCCTCACCCTGTGTCACACCCAGATATACCCTCCTCACCCTGTGTCACACCCAGATATACTCCCTCACCCTGTGTCACACCCAGATATACCCCCTCACCCTGTGTCACACCCAGATATACTCCCTCACCCTGTGTCACACCCAGATATACCCCCTCACCCTGGTCACACCCAGATATACCCCCTCACCCTGTGTCACACCCAGATATACCCCCTCACCCTGTGTCACACCCAGATATACCCCCTCACCCTGTGTCACACCCAGATATACCCCCTCACCCTGTGTCACACCCAGATATACCCCTCACCCTGTGTCACACCCAGATATACCCTCACTCTGTGTCACACCAAGATATACCCCCTCACCCTGTGTCACACCCAGATATACTCCCCTCACCCTGTGTCACACCCAGATATACTCCCTCACCCTGTGTCACACCCAGATATACCCCTCACCCTGTCACACCCAGATATACCCCCTCACCCTGTGTCACACCCAGATATACCCCTCACCCTGTGTCACACCCAGATATACTCCCTCACCCTGTGTCACACCCAGATATACCCCCTCACCCTGTGTCACCCCAGATATACCCCCTCACCCTGTGTCACACCCAGTTATACTCCCTCACCCTGTGTTACACCCAGATATACCCCGTCACCCGGTGTCACACCCAGATATACCCCTCACCCTGTGTCACACCCAGATATACCCCTCACCCTGTGTCACACCCAGATATACTCCCTCACCCTGTGTCACACCCAGATATACTCCCTCACCCTGTGTCACACCCAGATATACTCCCTCACCCTGTGTCACACCCAGATATACCCCTCACCCTGTGTCACACCCAGATATACCCCTCACCCTGTGTCACATCCAGATATACCCCCTCACCCTGTGTCACATCCAGATATACCCCCTCACCCTGTGTCACACCCAGATTTACCCCCTCACCCTGTGTCACACCCAGATATACCCCCTCACCCTGTCACACCCAGATATACCCCCTCACCCTGTGTCACACCCAGATATACTCCCTCACCCTGTGTCACACCCAGATATACCCCTCACCCTGTGTCACACCCAGATATACTCCCTCACCCTGTGTCACACCCAGATATACTCCCTCACCCTGTGTCACACCCAGATATACCCCCTCACCCTGTGTCACACCCAGATATACCCCTCACCCTGTGTCACACCCAGATATACTCCCTCACCCTGTGTCACACCCAGATATACCCCCTCACCCTGTGTCACACCCAGATATACCCCCTCACCCTGTGTCACACCCAGATATACCCCCTCACCCTGTGTCACACCCAGATATACTCCCTCACCCTGTGTCACACCCAGATATACCCCCTCACCCTGTGTCACACCCAGATATACTCCCTCACCCTGTGTCACACCCAGATATACCCCCTTCACCCTGTGTCACACCCAGATATACCCGCTCACCCTGTGTCA
This sequence comes from Ascaphus truei, assembly GCF_040206685.1. Classification (NCBI taxonomy): domain Eukaryota; kingdom Metazoa; phylum Chordata; class Amphibia; order Anura; family Ascaphidae; genus Ascaphus; species Ascaphus truei. The sequence goes on along the minus strand of NW_027454926.1, from coordinate 50,886 downwards.
CACCCAGATATACCCCCTCACCCTGTGTCACACCCAGATATACTCCCTCACCCTGTGTCACACCCAGATATACCCCTCACCCTGTGTCACACCCAGATATACTCCCTCACCCTGTGTCACACCCAGATATAACCCCTCACCCTGTGTCACACACAGATATACCCCCTCACCCTGTGTCACACCCAGATTCACCCCCTCACCCTGTGTCACACCCAGATATACCCCCTCACCCTGTGTCACACCCAGATATACCCCTCACCCTGTGTCACACCCAGATATACTCCCTCACCCTGTGTCACACCCAGATATACTCCCTCACCCTGTGTCACACCCAGATATACCCACTCACCCTGTGTCACACCCAGATATACCCCCTCACCCTGTGTCACACCCAGATATACCCCCTCACCCTGTGTCACACCCAGATATACCCCTCACCCTGTGTCACACCCAGATATACTCCCCTCAACCTGTGTCACACCCAGATATACCCCCTCACCCTGTGTCACACCCAGATATACTCCCTCACCCTGTGTCACACCCAGATATACCCACTCACCCTGTGTCACACCCAGATATACCCCCTCACCCTGTGTCACACCCAGATATACCCCCTCACCCTGTGTCCACACCCAGATATACCCCCTCACCCTGTGTCACACCCAGATATACCCCTCACCCTGTGTCACACCCAGATATACCCCCTCACCCTGTGTCACACCCAGATATACCCCCTCACCCTGTGTCACACCCAGATATACCCCCTCACCCTGTGTCACACCCAGATATACCCCCTCACCCTGTGTCACACCCCAGATATACCCCCTCACCCCTGTGTAACACCCAGATATACTCCCTCACCCTGTGTCACACCCAGATATACCCCCTCACCCTGTGTCACACCCAGATATACCCCCTCACCCTGTGTCACACCCAGATATACTCCCTCACCCTGTGTCACACCCAGATATACCCCCTCACCCTGTGTCACACCCAGATATACTCCTTCACCCTGTGTCACACCCAGTTATACTCCCTCACCCCTGTGTCACACCCAGATATACTCCCTCACCCTGTGTCACACCCAGATATACCCCCTCCCCCTGTGTCACACCCAGATATACCCCCTCACCCTGTGTCACACCCAGATATACCCCCTCACCCTGTGTCACACCCAGATATACCCCCTCACCCTGTGTCACACCCAGATATACCCCCTCACCCTGTGTCACACCCAGATATACTCCCTCACCCTGTGTCACACCCAGATATACTCCCTCACCCTGTGTCACACCCAGATATACCCACTCACCCTGTGTCACACCCAGATATACCCCCTCACCCTGTGTCACACCCAGATATACCCCTCACCCTGTGTCACACCCAGATATACTCCCTCACCCTGTGTCACACCCAGATATACCCCTCACCCTGTGTCACACCCCGATATACTCCCTCACCCTGTGTCACACCCAGATATACCCACTCACCCTGTGTCACACCCAGATATACCCCTCACCCTGTGTCACACCCAGATATACCCCCTCACCCTGTGTCACACCCAGATATACCCCTCACCCTGTGTCACACCCAGATATACCCCTCACCCTGTGTCACACCCAGATATACCCCTCACCCTGTGTCACACCCAGATATACCCCTCACCCTGTGTCACACCCAGATATACCCCCTCACCCTGTGTCACACCCAGATATACCCCTCACCCTGTGTCACACCCAGATATACCCCCTCACCCTGTGTCACACCCAGATATACCCCCTCACCCTGTGTCACACCCAGATATACTCCCTCACCCTGTGTCACACCCAGATATACCCCCTCACACTGTGTCACACCCAGATATACCCCCTCACCCTGTGTCACACCCAGATATACTCCTTCACCCTGTGTCACACCCAGATATACTCCCTCACCCTGTGTCACACCCAGATATACCCCCTCACCCTGTCACACCCAGATATACCCCTCACCCTGTGTCACACCCAGATATACCCCCTCACCCTGTGTCACACCCAGATATACCCCCTCACCCTGTCACACCCAGATATACCCCTCACCCTGTGTCACACCCAGATATACCCCTCACCCTGTGTCACACCCAGATATACCCCTCACCCTGTGTCACACCCAGATATACCCCTCACCCTGTGTCACACCCAGATATACTCCCTCACCCTGTGTCACACCCAGATATACCCACTCACCCTGTGTCACACCCAGATATACCCCTCACCCTGTGTCACACCCAGATATACCCCCTCACCCTGTGTCACACCCAGATATACCCCTCACCCTGTGTCACACCCAGATATACCCCTCACCCTGTGTCACACCCAGATATACCCCCTCACCCTGTCACACCCAGATATACCCCTCACCCTGTGTCACACCTAGATATACCCCCTCACCCTGTGTCACACCCAGATATACCCCCTCACCCTGTCACACCCAGATATACCCCTCACCCTGTGTCACACCCAGATATACCCCTCACCCTGTGTCACACCCAGATATACCCCTCACCCTGTGTCACACCCAGATATACCCCTCACCCTGTGTCACACCCAGATATACTCCCTCACCCTGTGTCACACCCAGATATACCCACTCACCCTGTGTCACACCCAGATATACCCCTCACCCTGTGTCACACCCAGATATACCCCCTCACCCTGTCACACCCAGATATACCCCTCACCCTGTGTCACACCCAGATATACCCCTCACCCTGTGTCACACCCAGATATACCCCTCACCCTGTGTCACACCCAGATATACCCCTCACCCTGTGTCACACCCAGATATACCCCTCACCCTGTGTCACACCCAGATATACCCCCTCACCCTGTGTCACACCCAGATATGCCCCCTCACCCTGTGTCAGACCCAGATATACTCCCTCACCCTGTGTCACACCCAGATATACCCCCTCACCCTGTGTCACACCCAGATATACCCCCTCACCCTGTGTCACACCCAGATATACTCCTTCACCCTGTGTCACACCCAGATATACTCCCTCACCCTGTGTCACACCCAGATATACCCCCTCACCCTGTCACACCCAGATATACCCCCTCACCCTGTGTCACACCCAGATATACTCCTTCACCCTGTGTCACACCCAGATATACTCCCTCACCCTGTGTCACACCCAGATATACCCCTCACCCTGTGTCACACCCAGATATACCCCTCACCCTGTGTCACACCCAGATATACTCCCTCACCCTGTGCCGGGAGGGACTGGCTGTGCCGGGAGAGCAGGACTAATACCAGGGATCAGCTCGCCCTGTGCCGGAAGGGACAGGCTCTGCCGGGAGAGCAGGACTAATACCATGGATCACTCGCCCTGTGCCGGGAGGGACAGGCTGACACGGGAGAGCAGGACTAATACCAGGGATCAGCTCGCCCTGTGCCGGGAGGGACAGGCTGTGCCGGGAGAGCAGGACTAATACCAGGGATCACTCGCCCTGTGCCGGGAGGGACAGGCTGACACGGGAGAGCAGGACTAATACCAGGGATCACTCGCCCTGTGCCGGGAGGGACTGGCTGACACGGGAGAGCAGGACTAATACCAGGGATCCACTCGCCCTGTGCCGGGAGGGACTGGCTGACACGGGAGAGCAGGACTAATACCAGGGATCACTCGCCCTGTGCCGGGAGGGACAGGCTGACACGGGAGAGCAGGACTAATACCAGGGATCACTCGCCCTGTGCCGGGAGGGACTGGCTGACACGGGAGAGCAGGACTAATACCAGGGATCCTCTCGCCCTGTGCCGGGAGGGACTGGCTGACACGGGAGAGCAGGACTAATACCAGGGATCACTCGCCCTGTGCCGGGAGGGACAGGCTGTCACGGGAGAGCAGGACTTATACCAGGGATCACTCGCCCTGTGCCGGGAGGGACAGGCTGACACGGGAGAGCAGGACTAATACCAGGGATCACTCGCCCTGTGCCGGGAGGGACAGGCTGACACGGGAGAGCAGGACTAATACCAGGGATCACTCGCCCTGTGCCGGGAGGGACTGGCTGTGCCGGGAGAGCAGGACTAATACCAGGGATCACTCGCCCTGTGCCGGGAGGGACAGGCTGACACGGGAGAGCAGGACTAATACCAGGGATCACTCGCCCTGTGCCGGGAGGGACAGGCTGACACGGGAGAGCATGACTAATACCAGGGATCCACTCGCCCTGTGCCGGGAGGGACTGGCTGACACGGGAGAGCAGGACTAATACCAGGGATCCACTCGCCCTGTGCCGGGAGGGACTGGCTGTCACGGGAGAGCAGGACTAATACCAGGGATCCACTCGCCCTGTGCCGGGAGGGACAGGCTGACACGGGAGAGCAGGACTAATACCAGGGATCACTCGCCCTGTGCCGGGAGGGACAGGCTGACACGGGAGAGCAGGACTAATACCAGGGATCACTCGCCCTGTGCCGGGAGGGACAGGCTGTCACGGGAGAGCAGGACTAATACCAGGGATCACTCGCCCTGTGCCGGGAGGGACTGGCTGTCACGGGAGAGCGGGACTAATACCAGGGATCACTCGCCCTGTGCCGGGAGGGACAGGCTGTCACGGGAGAGCGGGACTCATACCAGGGATCACTCGCCCTGTGCCGGGAGGGACAGGCTCTGCCGGGAGAGCAGGACTAATACCAGGGATCACTCGCCCTGTGCCGGGAGGGATAGGCTGACACGGGAGAGCAGGACTAATACCAGGGATCAACTCGCCCTGTGCCGGGAGGGACAGGCTGACACGGGAGAGCGGGACTAATACCAGGGATCACTCGCCCTGTGCCGGAAGGGACAGGCTGACACGGGAGAGCAGGACTAATACCAGGGATCACTCGCCCTGTGCCGGGAGGGACAGGCTGACACGGGAGAGCAGGACTAATACCAGGGATCACTCGCCCTGTGCCGGGAGGGACTGGCTGTGCCAGGAGAGCAGGACTAATACCAGGGATCACTCGCCCTGTGCCGGGAGGGACTGGCTGTGCCGGGATAGCAGGACTAATACCAGGGCTCAACTCGCCCTGTGCCGGGAGGGACAGGCTGTGCCGGGAGAGCAGGACAATACCAGGGATCAGCTCGCCCTGTGCCGGGAGGGACTGGCTGTGCCGGGAGAGCAGGAGTAATACCAGGAATCACTCGCCCTGTGCCGGGAGGGACAGGCTGTGCCGGGAGAGCGGGACTGATACCAGGGATCACTCGCCCTGTGCCGGAAGGGACAGGCTCTGCCGGGAGAGCAGGACTAATACCAGGGATCACTCGCCCTGTGCCGGGAGGGATAGGCTGACACGGGAGAGCAGGACTAATACCAGGGATCAACTCGCCCTGTGCCGGGAGGGACTGGCTGACACGGGAGAGCAGGACTAATACCAGGGATCCACTCGCCCTGTGCCGGGAGGAACTGGCTGACACGGGAGAGCAGGACTAATACCAGGGATCACTCGCCCTGTGCCGGGAGGGACTGGCTGTCACGGGAGAGCAGGACTAATACCAGGGATCACTCGCCCTGTGCCGGGAGGGACAGGCTCAGCCGGGAGAGCAGGACTAATACCAGGGATCACTCGCCCTGTGCCGGGAGGGACAGGCTGACACGGGAGAGCAGGACTAATACCAGGGATCACTCGCCCTGTGCCGGGAGGGACAGGCTGTGCCGGGAGAGCAGGAGTAATACCAGGGATCACTCGCCCTGTGCCGGGAGGGACAGGCTGGCACGGGAGAGCAGGACTAATACCAGGGATCAGCTCGCCCTGTGCCGGGAGGGACAGGCTGACACGGGAGAGCAGGACTAATACCAGGGATCACTCGCCCTGTGCCGGGAGGGACCGGCTGTCACGGGAGAGCAGGACAAATACCAGGGATCAGCTCGCCCTGTGCCGGGAGGGACTGGCTCTGCCGGGAGAGCCGGACTAATACCAGGGATCACTCGCCCTGTGCCGGGAGGGACAGGCTGACACAGGAGAGCAGGACTAATACCAGGGATCACTCGCCCTGTGCCGGGAGGGACAGGCTGTGCCGGGAGAGCAGGACTAATACCAGGGATCACTCGCCCTGTGCCGGGAGGGACAGGCTGTGCCGGGAGAGCAGGACTAATACCAGGGATCACTCGCCCTGTGCCGGGAGGGACAGGCTGTGCCGGGAGAGCAGGACTAATACCAGGGATCACTCGCCCTGTGCCGGGAGGGACAGGCTGTGCCGGGAGAGCAGGACTAATACCAGGGATCACTCGCCCTGTGCCGGGAGGGACAGGCTGTCACGGGAGAGCAGGACTAATACCAGGGATCCACTCGCCCTGTGCCGGGAGGGACAGGCTGTGCCGGGAGAGCAGGACTAATACCAGGGATCAACTCGCCCTGTGCCGGGAGGGACAGGCTGACACGGGAGAGCAGGACTAATACCAGGGATCCACTCGCCCTGTGCCGGGAGGGACTGGCTGTGCCGGGAGAGCAGGACTAATACCAGGGATCACTATCCCTGTGCCGGGAGGGACTGGCTGTCACGGGAGAGCAGGACTAATACCAGGGATCACTCGCCCTGTGCCGGGAGGGACAGGTTCAGCCGGGAGAGCAGGACTAATACCAGGGATCACTCGCCCTGTGCCGGGAGGGACAGGCTGACACGGGAGAGCAGGACTAATACCAGGGATCACTCGCCCTGTGCCGGGAGGGACTGGCTCTGCCGGGAGAGCAGGACTAATACCAGGGATCCACTCGCCCTGTGCCGGGAGGGACAGGCTGTCACGGGAGAGCCGGACTAATACCAGGGATCAGCTCGCCCTGTGCCGGGAGGGACTGGCTCTGCCGGGAGAGCAGGGCTAATACCAGGGATCACTCGCCCTGTGCCGGGAGGGACTGGCTGTCACGGGAGAGCAGGAGTAATACCAGGGATCACTCGACCTGTGCCGGGAGGGACAGGCTGGCACGGGAGAGCAGGACTAATACCAGGGATCAGCTCGCCCTGTGCCGGGAGGGACAGGCTGACACGGGAGAGCAGGACTAATACCAGGGATCAGCTCGCCCTGTGCCGGGAGGGACCGGCTGTCACGGGAGAGCAGGACTAATACCAGGGATCAGCTCGCCCTGTGCCGGGAGGGACTGGCTCTGCCGGGAGAGCCGGACTAATACCAGGGATCACTCGCCCTGTGCCGGGAGGGACAGGCTGTGCCGGGAGAGCAGGACTAATACCAGGGATCACTCGCCCTGTGCCGGGAGGGACAGGCTGTGCCGGGAGAGCAGGACTAATACCAGGGATCACTCGCCCTGTGCCGGGAGGGACAGGCTGTGCCGGGAGAGCAGGACTAATACCAGGGATCACTCGCCCTGTGCCGGGAGAGAAAAGGCTGTGCCGGGAGAGCAGGACTAATACCAGGGATCACTCGCCCTGTGCCGGGAGGGACAGGCTGTGCCGGGAGAGCAGGACTAATACCAGGGATCACTCGCCCTGTGCCGGGAGGGACAGGCTGTGCCGGGAGAGCAGGACTAATACCAGGGATCACTCGCCCTGTGCCGGGAGGGACAGGCTGTGCCGGGAGAGCAGGACTAATACCAGGGATCACTCGCCCTGTGCCGGGAGGGACAGGCTGTCACGGGAGAGCAGGACTAATACCAGGGATCCACTCGCCCTGTACCGGGAGGGACAGGCTGTGCCGGGAGAGCAGGACTAATACCAGGGATCGACTCGCCCTGTGCCGGGAGGGACAGGCTGACACGGGAGAGCAGGACTAATACCAGGGATCCACTCGCCCTGTGCCGGGAGGGACTGGCTGTGCCGGGAGAGCAGGACTAATACCAGGGATCACTCGCCCTGTGCCGGGAGGGACAGGCTGTCACGGGAGAGCAGGACTAATACCAGGGATCAGCTCGCCCTGTGCCTGGAGGGACTGGCTGTGCCGGGAGAGCAGGACTAATACCAGGGATCACTCGCCCTGTGCCGGGAGGGACAGGCTGACACGGGAGAGCAGGACTAATACCAGGGATCAGCTCGCCCTGTGCCGGGAGGGACAGGCTGTGCCGGGAGAGAAGGACTAATACCAGGGATCCACTCGCCCTTTGCCGGGAGGGACTGGCTCTGCCGGGAGAGCAGGACTAATACCAGGGATCACTCGCCCTGTGCCGGGAGGGACAGGCTGACACGGGAGAGCAGGACTAATACCAGGGATTAGCTCGCCCTGTGCCGGGAGGGACAGGCTGTCACGGGAGAGCAGGACTAATACCAGGGATCAGCTCGCCCTGTGCCGGGAGGGACTGGCTCTGCCGGGAGAGCCGGACTAATACCAGGGATCACTCGCCCTGTGCCGGGAGGGACAGGCTGACACAGGAGAGCAGGACTAATACCAGGGATCACTCGCCCTGTGCCGGGAGGGACAGGCTGTGCCGGGAGAGCAGGACTAATACCAGGGATCACTCGCCCTGTGCCGGGAGGGACAGGCTGTGCCGGGAGAGCAGGACTAATACCAGGGATCACTCGCCCTGTGCCGGGAGGGACAGGCTGTGCCGGGAGAGCAGGACTAATACCAGGGATCACTCGCCCTGTGCCGGGAGGGACAGGCTGTGCCGGGAGAGCAGGACTAATACCAGGGATCACTCGCCCTGTGCCGGGAGGGACAGGCTGTCACGGGAGAGCAGGACTAATACCAGGGATCGACTCGCCCTGTGCCGGGAGGGACAGGCTGACACGGGAGAGCAGGACTAATACCAGGGATCCACTCGCCCTGTGCCGGGAGGGACTGGCTGTGCCGGGAGAGCAGGACTAATACCAGGGATCAGCTCGCCCTGTGCCGGGAGGGACAGGCTGTGCCGGGAGAGCAGGACTAATACCAGGGATCACTCGCCCTGTGCCGGGAGGGACAGGCTGACACGGGAGAGCAGGACTAATACCAGGGATCAACTCGCCCTGTGCCGGGAGGGACAGGATGACACGGGAGAGCAGGACTAATACCAGGGATCAGCTCGCCCTGTGCCGGGAGGGACTGGCTCTGCCGGGAGAGCAGGACTAATACCAGGGATCACTCGCCCTGTGCCGGGAGGGACTGGCTGTGCCGGGAGAGCAGGACTAATACCAGGGATCACTCGCCCTGTGCCGGGAGGGACAGGCTGACACGGGAGAGCAGGACTAATACCAGGGATCAGCTCGCCCTGTGCCGGGAGGGACAGGCTGACACGGGAGAGCAGGACTAATACCAGGGATCACTCGCCCTGTGCCGGGAGGGACAGGCTGACACGGGAGAGCAGGACTAATACCAGGGATCACTCGCCCTGTGCCGGGAGGGACAGGATGACACGGGAGAGCAGGACTAATACCAGGGATCACTCGCCCTGTGCCGGGAGGGACAGGCTGACACGGGAGAGCAGGACTAATACCGGGGATCACTCGCCCTATGCCGGGAGGGACAGGCTGACACGGGAGAGCAGGACTAATACCAGGGATCAGCTCGCCCTGTGCCGGGAGGGACAGGCTGTCACGGGAGAGCAGGACTAATACCAGGGATCAGCTCGCCCTGTGCCGGGAGGGACAGGCTGACACGGGAGAGCAGGACTAATACCAGGGATCACTCGCCCTGTGCCGGGAGGGACAGGCTGACACGGGAGAGCAGGACTAATACCAGGGATCACTCGCCCTGTGCCGGGAGGGACTGGCTGTGCCGGGAGAGCAGGACTAATACCAGGGATCACTCGCCCTGTGCCGGGAGGGACAGGCTGACACGGGAGAGAAGGACTAATACCAGGGATCAGCTCGCCCTGTGCCGGGAGGGACAGGCTGACACGGGAGAGCAGGACTAATACCAGGGATCACTCGCCCTGTGCCGGGAGGGACAGGCTGACACGGGAGAGCAGGACTAATACCAGGGATCACTCGCCCTGTGCCGGGAGGGACAGGCTGACACGGGAGAGCAGGAGTAATACCAGGGATCACTCGCCCTGTGCCGGGAGGGACAGGCTGTGCCGGGAGAGCAGGACTAATACCAGGGATCACTCGCCCTGTGCCGGGAGGGACAGGCTGACACGGGAGAGCAGGACTAATACCAGGGATCACTCGCCCTGTGCCGGGAGGGACAGGCTGACACGGGAGAGCAGGACTAATACCAGGGATCACTCGCCCTGTGCCGGGAGGGACAGGCTGTGCCGGGAGAGCAGGACTAATACCAGGGATCACTCGCCCTGTGCCGGGAGGGACTGGCTGTCACGGGAGAGCAGGACTAATACCAGGGATCACTCACCCTGTGCCGGGAGGGACAGGCTGTGCCGGGAGAGCAGGACTAATACCAGGGATCACTCACCCTGTGCCGGGAGGGACAGGCTGACACGGGAGAGCAGGACTAATACCAGGGATCACTCACCCTGTGCCGGGAGGGACAGGCTGTGCCGGGAGAGCAATACTAATAAAAGGGATCAACTCGCCCTGTGCCGGGAGGGACTGGCTGACACGGGAGAGCAGGACTAATACCAGGGATCACTTGCCCTGTGCCGGGAGGGACAGGCTGTGCCGGGAGAGCAGGACTAATAAAAGGGATCAACTCGCCCTGTGCCGGGAGGGACTGGCTGACACGGGAGAGCAGGACTAATACCAGGGATCAGCTCGCCCTGTGCCGGGAGGGACAGGCTGTCACGGGAGAGCAGGACTAATACCAGGGATCACTTGCCCTGTGCCGGGAGGGACTGGCTGTGCCGGGAGAGCAGGACTAATACCAGGGATCACTCACCCTGTGCCGGGAGGGACAGGCTGACACGGGAGAGCAGGACTAATACCAGGGATCACTCGCCCTGTGCCGGGAGGGACAGGCTGTGCCGGGAGGGACAGGCTGTGCCGGGAGGGACTGGCTGACACGGGAGAGCAGGACTAATACCAGGGATCACTCGCCCTGTGCCGGGAGGGACTGGCTGACACGGGAGAGCAGGACTAATACCAGGGATCACTCGCCCTGTGCCGGGAGGGACTGGCTGTCACGGGAGAGCCGGACTAATACCAGGGATCAGCTCGCCCTGTGCCGGGAGGGACAGGCTGACACGGGAGAGCAGGACTAATACCAGGGATCCACTCGCCCTGTGCCGGGAGGGACTGGCTGTGCCGGGAGAGCAGGACTAATACCAGGGATCAGCTCGCCCTGTGCCGGGAGGGACAGGCTGTGCCGGGAGAGCAGGACTAATACCAGGGATCACTCGCCCTGTGCCGGGAGGGACAGGCTGACACGGGAGAGCAGGACTAATACCAGGGATCAACTCGCCCTGTGCCGGGAGGGACAGGATGACACGGGAGAGCAGGACTAATACCAGGGATCAGCTCGCCCTGTGCCGGGAGGGACTGGCTCTGCCGGGAGAGCAGGACTAATACCAGGGATCAGCTCGCCCTGTGCCGGGAGGGACTGGCTCTGCCGGGAGAGCAGGACTAATACCAGGGATCACTCGCCCTGTGCCGGGAGGGACTGGCTGTGCCGGGAGAGCAGGACTAATACCAGGGATCACTCGCCCTGTGCCGGGAGGGACAGGCTGACACGGGAGAGCAGGACTAATACCAGGGATCAGCTCGCCCTGTGCCGGGAGGGACAGGCTGACACGGGAGAGCAGGACTAATACCAGGGATCACTCGCCCTGTGCCGGGAGGGACAGGCTGACACGGGAGAGCAGGACTAATACCAGGGATCACTCGCCCTGTGCCGGGAGGGACAGGATGACACGGGAGAGCAGGACTAATACCAGGGATCACTCGCCCTGTGCCGGGAGGGACAGGCTGACACGGGAGAGCAGGACTAATACCGGGGATCACTCGCCCTATGCCGGGAGGGACAGGCTGACACGGGAGAGCAGGACTAATACCAGGGATCAGCTCGCCCTGTGCCGGGAGGGACAGGCTGTCACGGGAGAGCAGGACTAATACCAGGGATCAGCTCGCCCTGTGCCGGGAGGGACAGGCTGACACGGGAGAGCAGGACTAATACCAGGGATCACTCGCCCTGTGCCGGGAGGGACAGGCTGACACGGGAGAGCAGGACTAATACCAGGGATCACTCGCCCTGTGCCGGGAGGGACTGGCTGTGCCGGGAGAGCAGGACTAATACCAGGGATCACTCGCCCTGTGCCGGGAGGGACAGGCTGACACGGGAGAGAAGGACTAATACCAGGGATCAGCTCGCCCTGTGCCGGGAGGGACAGGCTGACACGGGAGAGCAGGACTAATACCAGGGATCACTCGCCCTGTGCCGGGAGGGACAGGCTGACACGGGAGAGCAGGACTAATACCAGGGATCACTCGCCCTGTGCCGGGAGGGACAGGCTGACACGGGAGAGCAGGAGTAATACCAGGGATCACTCGCCCTGTGCCGGGAGGGACAGGCTGTGCCGGGAGAGCAGGACTAATACCAGGGATCACTCGCCCTGTGCCGGGAGGGACAGGCTGACACGGGAGAGCAGGACTAATACCAGGGATCACTCGCCCTGTGCCGGGAGGGACAGGCTGACACGGGAGAGCAGGACTAATACCAGGGATCACTCGCCCTGTGCCGGGAGGGACAGGCTGTGCCGGGAGAGCAGGACTAATACCAGGGATCACTCGCCCTGTGCCGGGAGGGACTGGCTGTCACGGGAGAGCAGGACTAATACCAGGGATCACTCACCCTGTGCCGGGAGGGACAGGCTGTGCCGGGAGAGCAGGACTAATACCAGGGATCACTCACCCTGTGCCGGGAGGGACAGGCTGACACGGGAGAGCAGGACTAATACCAGGGATCACTCACCCTGTGCCGGGAGGGACAGGCTGTGCCGGGAGAGCAATACTAATAAAAGGGATCAACTCGCCCTGTGCCGGGAGGGACTGGCTGACACGGGAGAGCAGGACTAATACCAGGGATCACTCGCCCTGTGCCGGGAGGGACAGGCTGTGCCGGGAGAGCAGGACTAATAAAAGGGATCAACTCGCCCTGTGCCGGGAGGGACTGGCTGACACGGGAGAGCAGGACTAATACCAGGGATCAGCTCGCCCTGTGCCGGGAGGGACAGGCTGTCACGGGAGAGCAGGACTAATACCAGGGATCACTTGCCCTGTGCCGGGAGGGACTGGCTGTGCCGGGAGAGCAGGACTAATACCAGGGATCACTCACCCTGTGCCGGGAGGGACAGGCTGACACGGGAGAGCAGGACTAATACCAGGGATCACTCGCCCTGTGCCGGGAGGGACAGGCTGTGCCGGGAGGGACAGGCTGTGCCGGGAGGGACTGGCTGACACGGGAGAGCAGGACTAATACCAGGGATCACTCGCCCTGTGCCGGGAGGGACTGGCTGACACGGGAGAGCAGGACTAATACCAGGGATCACTCGCCCTGTGCCGGGAGGGACTGGCTGTCACGGGAGAGCCGGACTAATACCAGGGATCAGCTCGCCCTGTGCCGGGAGGGACAGGCTGTGCCGGGAGAGCAGGACAAATACCAGGGATCACTCGCCCTGTGCCGGGAGGGACAGGCTCTGCCGGGAGAGCAGGACTAATACCAGGGATCACTCGCCGTGTGCCGGGAGGGACTGGCTGACACGGGAGAGCAGGACTAATACCAGGGATCACTCGCCCTGTGCCGGGAGGGACAGGCTGTGCCGGGAGAGCAGGACTAATCCCAGGGATCAGCTCGCCCTGTGCCGGGAGGGACAGGCTGTCACGGGAGAGCGGGACTAATACCAGGGATCACTCGCCCTGTGCCGGGAGGGACAGGCTGTGCCGGGAGAGCAGGACTAATACCAGGGATCAGCTCGCCCTGTGCCGGGAGTGACTGGCTGTGCCGGGAGAGCAGGACTAATACCAGGGATCACTCGCCCTGTGCCGGGAGGGACAGGCTGACACGGGAGAGCAGGACTAATACCAGGGATCACTCGCCCTGTGCCGGGAGGGACAGGCTGTGCCGGGAGAGCAGGACTAATACCAGGGATCACTCGCCCTGTGCCGGGAGGGACAGGCTGACACGGGAGAGCAGGACTAATACCAGGGATCACTCGCCCTGTGCCGGGAGGGACAGGCTGTGCCGGGAGAGCAGGACTAATACCAGGGATCACTCGCCCTGTGCCGGGAGGGACTGGCTGTGCCGGGAGAGCAGGACTAATACCAGGGATCACTCGCCCTGTGCCGGGAGGGACAGGCTGACACGGGAGAGCAGGACTAATACCAGGGATCACTCGCCCTGTGCCGGGAGGGACATGCTGTGCCGGGAGGGCAGGACTAATACCAGGGATCACTCGCCCCGTGCCGGGAGGGACAGGCTGTGCCGGGAGAGCAGGACTAATACCAGGGATCACTCGCCCTGTGCCGGGAGAGCAGGACTAATACCAGGGATCACTCGCCCTGTGCCGGGAGGGACAGGCTGACACGGGAGAGCAGGACTAATACCAGGGATCACTCGCCCTGTGCCGGGAGGGACTGGCTGACACGGGAGAGCCGGACTAATACCAGGGATCCACTCGCCCTGTGCCGGGAGGGACAGGCTGACACGGGAGAGCAGGACTAATACCAGGGATCACTCGCCCTGTGCCGGGAGGGACAGGCTCTGCCGGGAGAGCAGGACTAATACCAGGGATCACTCGCCCTGTGCCGGGAGGGACAGGCTCTGCCGGGAGAGCAGGACTAATACCAGGGATCACTCGCCCTGTGCCGGGAGGGACAGGCTGACACGGGAGAGCAGGACTAATACCAGGGATCACTCGCCCTGTGCCGGGAGGGACAGGCTGTGCCGGGAGAGCAGGACTAATACCAGGGATCAGCTCGCCCTGTGCCGGGAGGGACTGGCTGTCACGGGAGAGCAGGACTAATACCAGGGATCACTCGCCCTGTGCCGGGAGGGACAGGCTGTGCCGGGAGAGCAGGACTAATACCAGGGATCCACTCGCCCTGTGCCGGGAGGGACTGGCTGTCACGGGAGAGCAGGACTAATACCAGGGATCACTCGCCCTGTGCCGGGAGGGACAGGCTGTGCCGGGAGAGCAGGACTAATCCCAGGGATCAGCTCGCCCTGTGCCGGGAGAGACTGGCTGTGCCGGGAGAGCAGGACTAATACCAGGGATCACTCGCCCTGTGCCGGGAGGGACAGGCTGACACGGGAGAGCAGGACTAATACCAGGGATCACTCGCCCTGTGCCGGGAGGGACAGGCTGTGCCGGGAGAGCAGGACTAATACCAGGGATCACTCGCCCTGTGCCGGGAGGGACAGGCTGACACGGGAGAGCAGGACTAATACCAGGGATCACTCGCCCTGTGCCGGGAGGGACAGGCTGTGCCGGGAGAGCAGGACTAATACCAGGGATCACTCGCCCTGTGCCGGGAGGGACTGGCTGTGCCGGGAGAGCAGGACTAATACCAGGGATCACTCGCCCTGTGCCGGGAGGGACAGGCTGACACGGGAGAGCAGGACTAATACCAGGGATCACTCGCCCTGTGCCGGGAGGGACAGGCTGTGCCGGGAGGGCAGGACTAATACCAGGCATCACTCGCCCCGTGCCGGGAGGGACAGGCTGTGCCGGGAGAGCAGGACTAATACCAGGGATCACTCGCCCTGTGCCGGGAGAGCAGGACTAATACCAGGGATCACTCGCCCTGTACCGGGAGGGACAGGCTGACACGGGAGAGCAGGACTAATACCAGGGATCACTCGCCCTGTGCCGGGAGGGACTGGCTGACACGGGAGAGCCGGACTAATACCAGGGATCCACTCGCCCTGTGCCGGGAGGGACAGGCTGACACGGGAGAGCAGGACTAATACCAGGGATCACTCGCCCTGTGCCGGGAGGGACAGGCTCTGCCGGGAGAGCAGGACTAATACCAGGGATCACTCGCCCTGTGCCGGGAGGGACAGGCTCTGCCGGGAGAGCAGGACTAATACCAGGGATCACTCGCCCTGTGCCGGGAGGGACAGGCTGACACGGGAGAGCAGGACTAATACCAGGGATCACTCGCCCTGTGCCGGGAGGGACAGGCTGTGCCGGGAGAGCAGGACTAATACCAGGGATCCACTCGCCCTGTGCCGGGAGGGACTGGCTGTCACGGGAGAGCAGGACTAATACCAGGGATCAGCTCGCCCTGTGCCGGGAGGGACAGGCTGTGCCGGGAGGGACAGGCTGTGCCGGGAGAGCAGGACTAATACCAGGGATCACTCGCCCTGTGCCGGGAGGGACAGGCTCTGCCGGGAGAGCAGGACTAATACCAGGGATCACTCGCCCTGTGCCGGGAGGGACAGGCTCTGCCGGGAGAGCCGGACTAATACCAGGGATCACTCGCCCTGTGCCGGGAGGGACAGGCTCTGCCGGGAGAGCAGGACTAATACCAGGGATCCGCTCGCCCTGTGCCGGGAGGGACAGGCTGACACGGGAGAGCAGGACTAATACCAGGGATCCACTCGCCCTGTGCCGGGAGGGACAGGCTGACACGGGAGAGCCGGACTAATACCAGGGATCACTCGCCCTGTGCCGGGAGGGACAGGCTGTCACGGGAGAGCCGGACTAATACCAGGGATCACTCGCCCTGTGCCGGGAGGGACAGGCTCTGCCGGGAGAGCAGGACTAATACCAGGGATCACTCGCCCTGTGCCGGGAGGGACTGGCTGACACGGGAGAGCAGGACTAATACCAGGGATCACTCGCCCTGTGCCGGGAGGGACAGGCTCTGCCGGGAGAGCAGGACTAATACCAGGGATCAGCTCGCCCTGTGCCGGGAGGGACAGGCTGACACGGGAGAGCCGGACTAATACCAGGGATCACTCGCCCTGTGCCGGGAGGGACTGGCTGTGCCGGGAGAGCAGGACTAATACCAGGGATCCACTCGCCCTGTGCCGGGAGGGACTGGCTGACACGGGAGAGCAGGACTAATACCAGGGATCACTCGCCCTGTGCCGGGAGGGACAGGCTGACACGGGAGAGCAGGACTAATACCAGGGATCACTCGCCCTGTGCCGGGAGGGACAGGCTCTGCCGGGAGAGCAGGACTAATACCAGGGATCACTCGCCCTGTGCCGGGAGGGACTGGCTGTGCCGGGAGAGCAGGACTAATACCAGGGATCACTCGCCCTGTGCCGGGAGGGACAGGCTGACACGGGAGAGCAGGACTAATACCAGGGATCACTCGCCCTGTGCCGGGAGGGACTGGCTCTGCCGGGAGAGCCGGACTAATACCAGGGATCACTCGCCCTGTGCCGGGAGGGACAGGCTGTGCCAGGAGAGCAGGACTAATACCAGGGATCACTCGCCCTGTGCCGGGAGGGACAGGCTGTGCCGGGAGAGCAGGACTAATACCAGGGATCACTCGCCCTGTGCCGGGAGGGACAGGCTGTGCCGGGAGAGCAGGACTAATACCAGGGATCACTCGCCCTGTGCCGGGAGGGACAGGCTGTGCCGGGAGAGCAGGACTAATACCAGGGATCACTCGCCCTGTGCCGGGAGGGACAGGCTCTGCCGGGAGAGCAGGACTAATACCAGGGATCACTCGCCCTGTGCCGGGAGGGACAGGCTGTGCCGGGAGAGCAGGACTAATACCAGGGATCCACTCGCCCTGTGCTGGGAGGGACAGGCTCTGCCGGGAGAGCAGGACTAATACCAGGGATCACTCGCCCTGTGCCGGGAGGGACAGGCTGTCACGGGAGAGCAGGAGTAATACCAGGGATCACTCGCCCTGTGCCGGGAGGGACTGGCTGACACGGGAGAGCAGGAGTAATACCAGGGATCACTCGCCCTGTGCCGGGAGGGACAGGCTGACACGGGAGAGCAGGAGTAATACCAGGGATCACTCGCCCTGTGCCGGGAGGGACAGGCTGACACGGGAGAGCAGGAGTAATACCAGGGATCACTCGCCCTGTGCCGGGAGGGACTGGCTGACACGGGAGAGCAGGAGTAATACCAGGGATCACTCGCCCTGTGCCGGGAGGGACAGGCTGACACGGGAGAGCAGGAGTAATACCAGGGATCAGCTCGCCCTGTGCCGGGAGGGACAGGCTGTGCCGGGAGGGACAGGCTGTGCCGGGAGGGACAGGCTGTGCCGGGAGAGCAGGACTAATACCAGGGATCACTCGCCCTGTGCCGGGAGGGACAGGCTCTGCCGGGAGAGCAGGACTAATACCAGGGATCACTCGCCCTGTGCCGGGAGGGACAGGCTCTGCCGGGAGAGCCGGACTAATACCAGGGATCACTCGCCCTGTGCCGGGAGGGACAGGCTCTGCCGGGAGAGCAGGACTAATACCAGGGATCCGCTCGCCCTGTGCCGGGAGGGACAGGCTGACACGGGAGAGCAGGACTAATACCAGGGATCCACTCGCCCTGTGCCGGGAGGGACAGGCTGACACGGGAGAGCCGGACTAATACCAGGGATCACTCGCCCTGTGCCGGGAGGGACAGGCTGTCACGGGAGAGCCGGACTAATACCAGGGATCACTCGCCCTGTGCCGGGAGGGACAGGCTCTGCCGGGAGAGCAGGACTAATACCAGGGATCACTCGCCCTGTGCCGGGAGGGACTGGCTGACACGGGAGAGCAGGACTAATACCAGGGATCACTCGCCCTGTGCCGGGAGGGACAGGCTCTGCCGGGAGAGCAGGACTAATACCAGGGATCAGCTCGCCCTGTGCCGGGAGGGACAGGCTGACACGGGAGAGCCGGACTAATACCAGGGATCACTCGCCCTGTGCCGGGAGGGACTGGCTGTGCCGGGAGAGCAGGACTAATACCAGGGATCCACTCGCCCTGTGCCGGGAGGGACTGGCTGACACGGGAGAGCAGGACTAATACCAGGGATCACTCGCCCTGTGCCGGGAGGGACAGGCTGACACGGGAGAGCAGGACTAATACCAGGGATCACTCGCCCTGTGCCGGGAGGGACAGGCTCTGCCGGGAGAGCAGGACTAATACCAGGGATCACTCGCCCTGTGCCGGGAGGGACTGGCTGTGCCGGGAGAGCAGGACTAATACCAGGGATCACTCGCCCTGTGCCGGGAGGGACAGGCTGACACGGGAGAGCAGGACTAATACCAGGGATCACTCGCCCTGTGCCGGGAGGGACTGGCTCTGCCGGGAGAGCCGGACTAATACCAGGGATCACTCGCCCTGTGCCGGGAGGGACAGGCTGTGCCGGGAGAGCAGGACTAATACCAGGGATCACTCGCCCTGTGCCGGGAGGGACAGGCTATGCCGGGAGAGCAGGACTAATACCAGGGATCACTCGCCCTGTGCCGGGAGGGACAGGCTGTGCCGGGAGAGCAGGACTAATACCAGGGATCACTCGCCCTGTGCCGGGAGGGACAGGCTGACACGGGAGAGCAGGACTAATACCAGGGATCCACTTGCCCTGTGCTGGGAGGGACAGGCTCTGCCGGGAGAGCAGGACTAATACCAGGGATCACTCGCCCTGTGCCGGGAGGGACAGGCTGACACGGGAGAGCAGGACTAATACCAGGGATCACTCGCCCTGTGCCGGGAGGGACAGGCTGTGCCGGGAGAGCAGGACTAATACCAGGGATCACTCGCCCTGTGCCGGGAGGGACAGGCTGTGCCGGGAGAGCAGGACTAATACCAGGGATCACTCGCCCTGTGCCGGGAGGGACAGGCTCTGCCGGGAGAGCAGGACTAATACCAGGGATCACTCGCCCTGTGCCGGGAGGGACAGGCTGTGCCGGGAGAGCAGGACTAATACCAGGGATCCACTCGCCCTGTGCTGGGAGGGACAGGCTCTGCCGGGAGAGCAGGACTAATACCAGGGATCACTCGCCCTGTGCCGGGAGGGACAGGCTGTCACGGGAGAGCAGGAGTAATACCAGGGATCACTCGCCCTGTGCCGGGAGGGACTGGCTGACACGGGAGAGCAGGAGTAATACCAGGGATCACTCGCCCTGTGCCGGGAGGGACAGGCTGACACGGGAGAGCAGGAGTAATACCAGGGATCACTCGCCCTGTGCCGGGAGGGACAGGCTGACACGGGAGAGCAGGAGTAATACCAGGGATCACTCGCCCTGTGCCGGGAGGGACAGGCTGTGCCGGGAGAGCAGGACTAATACCAGGGATCACTCGCCCTGTGCCGGGAGGGACAGGCTGACACGGGAGAGCAGGACTAATACCAGGGATCACTCGCCCTGTGCCGGGAGGGACAGGCTGACACGGGAGAGCAGGACTAATACCAGGGATCACTCGCCCTGTGCCGGGAGGGACAGGCTGTGCCGGGAGAGCAGGACTAATACCAGGGATCACTCGCCCTGTGCCGGGAGGGACTGGCTGTCACGGGAGAGCAGGACTAATACCAGGGATCACTCACCCTGTGCCGGGAGGGACAGGCTGTGCCGGGAGAGCAGGACTAATACCAGGGATCACTCACCCTGTGCCGGGAGGGACAGGCTGACACGGGAGAGCAGGACAAATACCAGGGATCACTCACCCTGTGCCGGGAGGGACAGGCTGTGCCGGGAGAGCAGGACTAATAAAAGGGATCAACTCGCCCTGTGCCGGGAGGGACTGGCTGACACGGGAGAGCAGGACTAATACCAGGGATCACTCGCCCTGTGCCGGGAGGGACAGGCTGTGCCGGGAGAGCAGGACTAATAAAAGGGATCAACTCGCCCTGTGCCGGGAGGGACTGGCTGACACGGGAGAGCAGGACTAATACCAGGGATCAGCTCGCCCTGTGCCGGGAGGGACAGGCTGTCACGGGAGAGCAGGACTAATACCAGGGATCACTTGCCCTGTGCCGGGAGGGACTGGCTGTGCCGGGAGAGCAGGAGTAATACCAGGGATCAGCTCGCCCTGTGCCGGGAGGGACTGGCTGTGCCGGGAGAGCAGGACTAATAAAAGGGATCAACTCGCCCTGTGCCGGGAGGGACTGGCTGACACGGGAGAGCAGGACTAATACCAGGGATCAGCTCGCCCTGTGCCGGGAGGGACAGGCTGTGCCGGGAGAGCAGGACTAATAAAAGGGATCAACTCGCCCTGTGCCGGGAGGGACTGGCTGACACGGGAGAGCAGGACTAATACCAGGGATCAGCTCGCCCTGTGCCGGGAGGGACAGGCTGTCACGGGAGAGCAGGACTAATACCAGGGATCACTTGCCCTGTGCCGGGAGGGACTGGCTGTGCCGGGAGAGCAGGAGTAATACCAGGGATCAGCTCGCCCTGTGCCGGGAGGGACTGGCTGTGCCGGGAGAGCAGGACTAATACCAGGGATCACTCGCCCTGTGCCGGGAGAGACTGGCTGTGCCGGGAGAGCAGGACTAATACCAGGGATCACTCGCCCTGTGCCGGGAGGGACAGGCTGTCACGGGAGAGCAGGACTAATACCAGGGATCCACTCGCCCTGTGCCGGGAGGGACAGGCTGTCACGGGAGAGCAGGACTAATACAAGGGATCACTCGCCCTGTGCCGGGAGGGACAGGCTGACACGGGAGAGCAGGACTAATACCAGGGATCACTCGCCCTGTGCTGGGAGGGACAGGCTCTGCCGGGAGAGCAGGACTAATACCAGGGATCCACTCGCCCTGTGCCGGGAGGGACAGGATGACACGGGAGAGCAGGACTAATACCAGGGATCACTCGCCCTGTGCCGGGAGGGACAGGCTGTCACGGGAGAGCAGGACTAATACCAGGGATCACTCGCCCTGTGCCGGGAGGGACAGGCTCTGCCGGGAGAGCAGGACTAATACCAGGGATCACTCGCCCTGTGCCGGGAGGGACAGGCTGTCACGGGAGAGCAGGACTAATACCAGGGATCACTCGCCCTGTGCTGGGAGAGCAGGACTAATACCAGGGATCAATCGCCCTGTGCCGGGAGGGACTGGCTGTGCCGGGAGAGCGGGACTCATACCAGGGATCCACTCGCCCTGTGCCGGGAGGGACTGGCTGTGCCGGGAGAGCAGGAGTAATACCAGGGATCAGCTCGCCCTGTGCCGGGAGGGACTGGCTCTGCCGGGAGAGCCGGACTAATAGCAGGGATCACTCGCCCTGTGCCGGGAGGGACTGGCTGTCACGGGAGAGCAGGGTTAGTAACAGGACATCACCTTCAGGTTTAGACCATGGCTGGGGTTTATCGCCCGGATTAGGGCGATGTGGGTTAGTAACAGGACATCACCTTCAGGTTTAGACCATGGCTGGGTTTTATCGCCCGGATTAGGGTGTGCTGAGTCTGTCTCAGGTCCCGCAGTTTTCCTTGTTGGTGCAAAGTACTCAGAGTCTGCAGGATCCCAGTGCACATCGGGAGGTCCGTGGACAGGACACCCCGGAGGAGGCGGGACTCAAACTCGCCCTCACTCACCTGGTGCAGCTCAGCCTGGAAAAGGATTCATCCCCCATCAGTGACATGTCCCCATAGACCACCCTTGCAGTCTCTCACATCTCGCTCCCCCACAGCACCTCACACACCCCATCTCTCTAACCCCTACTTATTCATCACTTGTCCCTTCACCACCCACCCCTCACATCTCCCCATCTCTCCCCCCTGTCCCTCATCTCAGCCCCCTCATCACCTTCTCCCTTCACACCTCACCTCCCCCATCCTCCCTTTGCCCTCACCTTCCCCTCAGGGCAGACCCTGGTGAACCAGTCCTTCTCCTGGTGCTGTAGTAGGAAGGAGGGCACCATTTGGACCATCGGGAGCTGCTCCTGGGTAGGCCGACTTTGGGGCACTGGCCCTGGTGGGGGAAGCAGTGTCTCTTCCAGCGGGAGTGGAACAGAAGACGAAGGAGTCACAGGGAGGGCAAGATGTACAGGACTCTGTGGGCAGAAAGAGAACCCCAAGGTCCATCAGCGTGAGACACCAAGATACAACCTCTTCTTCTCCATGTGCCAAGCAAAGAATAGAAAGACGATCTGCTTTTGAAAGGCGGTGGCAGATATTGTAAAGGCTAAAAGGAGACAAGCTTTTAGGGTTACTAAGAATAAGCAAGATGTAGGGCAGATTGAGGCTAAGCAAATAATCAGAGGAGCAAAGGCCAAAGCAGGAGAGAAAATAGCCCGGTCCGGGTGCCAAACCCTGTTACGTATATATACCGCAAAGTCTCCATCTTTGCTGATGATCCTAAATTGTGTAAGGTAATAGAATCAGAGCAGGATATAATTTCTCTTCAGAAGGACTTGGAGAGACTGGAAACGTGGGCAGGTAAATGGCAGATGAGGTTTAATACAGATAAATGTAAGGTTATGCATTTGGGATACAAGAATAAAAAGGCAAATTACAAAATAAATGGAGATATATTGGGGGAATCCTTGATGGAGAAGGATTTAGGAGTGCTTGTAGACAGCAGGCTTAGCAATAGTGCCCAATGTCATGCAGTAGCTGCAAAGGCAAACCAGATCTTATCTTGCATCAAACGGGCAATGGATGGAAGGGAAGTAAACATAATTATGCCCCTTTACAAAGCATTAGTAAGACCACACCTTGAATATGGAGTACAATTTTGGGCACCAATCCTAAGAAAAGACATTATGGAACTAGAGAGAGTGCAGAGAAGAGCCACCAAATTAATAAAGGGGATGGACATTCTAACTTATGAGGAGAGGCCAGCTAAATTAGATTTATTTACATTAGAAAAGAGGCGTCTAAGAGGAGATATGATAACTATATACAAATATATTCAGGGACAATACAAGGAGCTTTCAAAAGAACTATTCATCCCACGGGCAGTACTAAGGACTCTGGGCCATCCCTTAAGGTTGGAGGAAAGGAGATTTCACCAGCAACAAAGGAAAGGGTTCTTTACAGTAAGGGCAGTTACAGTGCGGGATTCATTGCCCATGGAGACTGTGATGGCAGATACAATAGATTTGTTAAAAAAAAACGTTGGACATCTTGTAAGAAAGGAAAGGTATACAGGGATATACCAAATAAGTATACATGGGAAGGATGTTGATCCAGGGAGCAATCTGATTGCCAAAATTTGGAATCAGGAAATAATGTATTTTTCCCCTTATGAGATATCATTGGATGATAGGACACTGGGGTGTTTGTTTGTCTTCCTCTGGATCAATATACTGTAAGTACGTATATACAGTAGGATAAAGTATCTGTTGTCTAAATTTAGCATAGGTTGAACTTGATGGACGTACGTCTTTTTTCAACCTCATCTATTATGTAACAGTGTAACTATGTAACTATGTAACTATGTAAGGAGAAAAAACAAATATAGTAAGACTAGAAGAGGGAGGTCATGTATAGGGGGACAAAGCGATAAAGCACATTAATCATTATTTTCTCCACAGCTGGAGGTGAAGGAGAGGTACCACCGCTGGAGGTGAAGGAGAGGTACCACCGGTGAAGGTGAAGGAGAGGTACCACAGCTGGAGGTGAAGGAGAGGTACCACAGCTGGAGGTGAAGGAGAGGTACCACATCTGGTACCATTAGCAGCGGGATGTTAGGGTGTATAGGGTGAGGTGTATGTACACACAAGTACACACACACACACACACACACACACACACACACACAAGTATACACACACGCACTAGGGGTGCGTGTCTTTGCAGGGAGTCATTATTTCAGCAGACTTAAAGGTAGGCGAGCAATGTAACAAAGCGATGTGAATAGCCAGCAGGGTATTAGGGTGTATAGGGAGAGGTATTAGCAGCGGGGTGTTAGGGTGTATAGGGAGAGGTATTAGCAGCGGGATGTTAGGGTGTATAGGGAGAGGTATTAGCAGCGGGATGTTAGGGTGTATAGGGAGAGGTATTAGCAGCGGGATGTTAGGGTGTATAGGGAGAGGTATTAGCAGCGGGATGTTAGGGTGTATAGGGAGAGGTATTAGCAGCGGGATGTTAGGGTGTATAGGGAGAGGTATTAGCAGCGGGGTGTTATGGTGTATAGGGAGAGGTATTAGCAGCGGGATGTTAGGGTGTATAGGGAGAGGTATTAGCAGCGGGATGTTAGGGTGTATAGGGAGAGGTATTAGCAGCAGGATGTTAGGGTGTATAGGGAGAGGTATTAGCAGCAGGATGTTAGGGTGTATAGGGAGAGGTATTAGCAGCAGGGTGTTAGGGTGTATAGGGAGAGGTATTAGCAGCAGGATGTTAGGGTGTATAGGGAGAGGTATTAGCAGCGGGGTGTTAGGGTGTATAGGGAGAGGTATAAGCAGCGGGATGTTAGGGTGTATAGGGAGAGGTATTAGCAGCGGGGTGTTAGGGTGTATAGGGAGAGGTATTAGCAGCGGGATGTTAGGGTGTATAGGGAGAGGTATTAGCAGCAGGGTGTTAGGGTGTATAGGTAGAGGTATTAGCAGCGGGATGTTATGGTGTATAGGGAGAGGTATTAGCAGCGGGGTGTTAGGGTGTATAGGGAGAGGTATTAGCAGCGGGATGTTAGGGTGTATAGGGAGAGGTATTAGCAGCAGGGTGTTAGGGTGTATAGGTAGAGGTATTAGCAGCGGGATGTTAGGGTGTATAAGGAGAGGTATTAGCAGCGGGATGTTAGGGTGTATAGGGAGAGGTATTAGCAGCGGGATGTTATGGTGTATAGGGAGAGGTATTAGCAGCGGGATGTTAGGGTGTATAGGGAGAGGTATTAGCAGCGGGATGTTAGGGTGTATAGGGAGAGGTATTAGCAGCAGGATGTTAGGGTGTATAGGGAGATGTATTAGCAGCAGGATGTTAGGGTGTATAGGGAGAGGTATTAGCAGCAGGGTGTTAGGGTGTATAGGGAGAGGTATTATCAGCAGGGTGTTAGGGTGTATAGGGAGAGGTATTAGCAGCGGGATGTTAGGGTGTATAGGGAGAGGTATTAGCAGCAGGATGTTAGGGTGTATAGGGAGAGGTATTAGCAGCGGGATGTTAGGGTGTATAGGGAGAGGTATTAGCAGCAGGATGTTAGGGTGTATAGGGAGAGGTATTAGCAGCAGGATGTTAGGGTGTATAGGGAGA
The DNA here is from genome assembly GCF_040206685.1 of Ascaphus truei. Lineage (NCBI taxonomy): Eukaryota > Metazoa > Chordata > Amphibia > Anura > Ascaphidae > Ascaphus > Ascaphus truei. Next base: position 25,024 of record NW_027454926.1, on the reverse strand, counting down.
GGTATTAGCAGCAGGGTGTTAGGGTGTATAGGGAGAGGTATTAGCAGCAGGATGTTAGGGTGTATAGGGAGAGGTATTAGCAGCAGGATGTTAGGGTGTATAGGCAGAGGTATTAGCAGCAGGATGTTAGGGTGTATAGGGAGAGGTATTAGCAGCAGGGTGTTAGGGTGTATAGGGAGAGGTATTAGCAGCAGGATGTTAGGGAGTATAGGGAGAGGTATAAGCAGCGGGATGTTAGGGTGTATAGGTAGAGGTATTAGCAGTGGGGTGTTAGGGTGTATAGGGAGAGGTATTAGCAGCGGGATGTTGGGGTGTATAGGGAGAGGTATTAGCAGCGGGATGTTAGGGTGTATAGGGAGAGGTATTAGCAGCGGGGTGTTAGGGTGTATAGGGATAGGTATTGGCAGCAGGGTGTTAGGGTGTATAGGGAGAGGTATTAGCAGCAGGATGTTAGGGAGTATAGGGAGAGGTATTAGCAGCGGGGTGTTAGGGTGTATAGGGAGAGGTATTAGCAGCGGGATGTTAGGGTGTATAGGGAGAGGTATTAGCTGCAGGGTGTTAGGGTGTATAGGGAGAGGTATTAGCAGCAGGATGTTAGGGTGTATAGGGAGAGGTATTAGCTGCAGGGTGTTAGGGTGTATAGGGAGAGGTATTAGCAGCGGGATGTTAGGGTGTATAGGGAGAGGTATTAGCAGCAGGATGTTAGGATGTATAGGGAGAGGTATTAGCAGCGGGGTGTTAGGGTGTATAGGGAGAGGTATTAGCTGCAGGGTGTTAGGGTGTATAGGGAGAGGTATTAGCAGCGGGATGTTGGGGTGTATAGGGAGAGGTATTAGCAGCACGATGTTAGGGTGTATAGGGAGAGGTATTAGCAGCAGGATGTTAGGGTGTATAGGGAGAGGTATTAGCTGCAGGGTGTTAGGGTGTATAGGGAGAGGTATTAGCAGCGGGATGTTATGGTGTATAGGGAGAGGTATTAGCAGCAGGATGTTAGGATGTATAGGGAGAGGTATTTGCAGCGGGATGTTAGGGTGTATAGGGAGAGGTATTAGCAGCAGGGTGTTAGAGTGTATAGGGAGAGGTATTAGCAGCGGGATGTTAGGGTGTATAGCGAGAGGTATTAGCAGCAGGATGTTAGGGTGAATAGGGAGAGGTATTAGCAGCAGGGTGTTAGGGTGTATAGGGAGAGGTATTAGCAGCGGGATGTTAGGGTGTATAGGGAGAGCTATTAGCAGCAGGGTGTTAGGGTGTATAGGGAGAGGTATTAGCAGCAGGATGTTAGGGTGTATAGGGAGAGGTATTAGCAGCGGGATGTTAGGGTGTATAGGGAGAGGTATTAGCAGCGGGGTGTTAGGGTGTATAGGGAGAGGTATTAGCAGCAGGGGTGTTAGGGTGTATAGGGAGAGGTATTAGCAGCAGGGTGTTAGGGTGTATAGGGAGAGGTATTAGCAGCAGGATGTTAGGGTGTATAGGGAGAGGTATTAGCAGCAGGATGTTAGGGTGTATAGGGAGAGGTATTAGCAGCAGGATGTTAGGGTGTATAGGGAGAGGTATTAGCAGCAGGGGTGTTAGGGTGTATAGGGAGAGGTATTAGCAGCGGGATGTTAGGGTGTATAGGGGGAGGTATTAGCAGCAGGGTGTTAGGGTGTATAGGGAGAGGTATTAGCAGCAGGATGTTAGGGTGTATAGGGAGAGGTATTAGCAGCAGGATGTTAGGGTGTATAGGGAGAGGTATTAGCAGCAGGATGTTAGGGTGTATAGGGAGAGGTATTAGCAGCAGGATGTTAGGGTGTATAGGGAGAGGTATTAGCAGCGGGATGTTAGGGTGTATAGGGAGAGGTATTAGCAGCGGGATGTTAGGGTGTATAGGGAGAGGTATTAGCAGCGGGGTGTTAGGGTGTATAGGGAGAGGTATTAGCAGCGGGGTGTTACGGTGTATAGGGAGAGGTATTAGCAGCAGGATGTTAGGGTGTATAGGGAGAGGTATTAGCAGCGGGATGTTAGGGTGTATAGGGAGAGGTATTAGCAGCGGGATGTTAGGGTGTATAGGGAGAGGTATTAGCAGCGGGGTGTTACGGTGTATAGGGAGAGGTATTAGCAGCAGGGTGTTAGGGTGTATAGGGAGAGGTATTAGCAGCGGGGTGTTAGGGTGTATAGGGAGAAGTATTAGCAGCAGGATGTTAGGGTGTATAGGGAGAGGTATTAGCAGCGGGATGTTAGGGTGTATAGGGAGAGGTATTAGCAGCAGGGTGTTAGGGTGTATAGGGAGAGGTATTAGCAGCGGGATGTTAGGGTGTATAGGGAGAGGTATTAGCAGTGGGGTGTTAGGGTGTATAGGGAGAGGTATTAGCAGCGGGATGTTAGGGTGTATAGGGAGAGGTATTAGCAGCGGGATGTTAGGGTGTATAGGGAGAGGTATTAGCAGCGGGATGTTAGGGTGTATAGGGAGAGGTATTAGCAGTGGGGTGTTAGGGTGTATAGGGAGAGGTATTAGCAGCGGGGTGTTAGGGTGTATAGGGAGAGGTATTAGCAGCGGGGTGTTAGGGTGTATAGGGAGAGGTATTAGCAGCAGGGTGTTAGGGTGTATAGGGAGAGGTATTAGCAGCGGGATGTTAGGGTGTATAGGGAGAGGTATTAGCAGCGGGATGTTAGGGTGTATAGGGAGAGGTATTAGCAGCGGGATGTTAGGGTGTATAGGGAGAGGTATTAGCAGCGGGATGTTAGGGTGTATATTGAGAGGTATTAGCAGCGGGATGTTAGGGTGTATAAGGAGAGGTATTAGCAGCGGGATGTTATATATATCTGTTGTGATATTATTATTATTACTGGCCATATTGGTTCCTGTGAGGAGTCATCCCATCAATGATGGGATCCCTCATAGGTGGAGGCACTGCACTAAGAGAGAGAACTCACACCAGGCTCCCAGAAGTGGATGTTTAGGCCTCCTGTAAGCGTAGGTACCAGCAGCATGCGTAGTCGCCCACGATTTCCCGTAGGCATAGGGAAAGGGGGCTACATATATAAAGGGTTAACAGAGAGACAGGAAATGGGCCCCCAGTCAGAGAGAGGGACAGTAAATGGGCACCAGTTACAGAGAGGGACAGGAAATGGGTACCAGTTACAGAGAAGGACAGGAAATGGGCGCCACTTACAGAGAGGGACAGGAAATAGGCGCCGGTTACAGAGAGGGACAGGAAATGGGCACCGGTTACAGAGAGGGACAGGAAATGGGCACCGGTTACAGAGAGGGACAGGAAATGGGCACCGGTTACATAGAGGGACAGGAAATGGGCGCCAGTTACAGAGAGGGACAGGAAATGGGCACCGGTTACAGAGAGGGACAGGAAATGGGCACCGGTTACAGAGAGGGACAGGAAATGGGCACCGGTTACAGAGAGGGACAGGAAATGGGCACCGGTTACAGAGAGGGACAGGAAATGGGCACCGGTTACAGAGAGGGACAGGAAATGGGCACCGGTTACAGAGAGGGACAGGAAATGGGATTCGTCACCGAGAAGGACAGCAAATGGGACCCGGTCACCGGGAGGGACAGGAAATGGGACCCGGTCACCGAGAAGGACAGGAAATTGGACCCGGTCACCAGGAGGGACAGGAAATGGGATCCGTCACCGAGAAAGACAGGAAATGGGACCCGGTCACCGAGAGGGACAGGAAATGGGACCCGGTCACTGAGAGGGACAGGAAATGGGAATCGGTCACCGAGAAGGACAGGAAATGGGACCCGGTCACCAAAAAGGACAGGAAATGGGACCCGGTCACCGAGAAGGACAGGAAATGGGACCCGGTCACCGGGAGGGACAGGAAATGGGACCCGGTCACCTAGAAGCACAAGAAATGGGACCCGGTCACCGAGAGGGACAGGAAATGGGACCCGGTCACCGAGAAGCACAAGAAATGGGACCCGGTCACCGAGAGGGACAGGAAATGGGACCCGGTCACCGAGAGGGACAGGAAATGGGACCCGGTCACCGAGAGGGACAGGAAATGGGATCCGTCACCGAGAAGGACAGGAAATGGGATCCGTCACGGAGAAGGACAGGAAATGGGACCCGGTCACCGAGAGGGACAGGAAATGGGACCCGGTCACCGAGAGGGACAGGAAATGGGACCCGGTCACCGAGAGGGACAGGAAATGGGATCCGTCACCGAGAGGGACAGGAAATGGGATCCGTCACCGAGAGGGACAGGAAATTGGACTCTGTCACCGAGAGGGACAGGAAATGGGACCCGGTCACCGAGAGGGACCGGAAATGGGACCCGGTCACCGAGAGGGACAGGAAATGGGATCCGTCACCGAGAAGGACAGGAAATGGGATCCGTCACCGAGAAGGACAGCAAATGGGACCCGGTCACCAAGAGGGACATGAAATGGGACCAGTCACCGAGAGGGACAGGAAATAGGTCCCGGTCACCGGGAGGGACAGGAAATGGGACCCAGTCACCGAGAGGGACAGGAAATGGGACCCGGTCACTGAGGACAGGAAATGGGATCCGTCACCGGGAGGGGCAGGAAATGGGATCCGTCACCGAGGATAGTAAATGGGACCCGGTCACCGGGAGGGACAGGAAACTGGACCCGGTCACCGGGAGGGACAGGAAATGGGACCCGGTCACCGCGAGGGACAGGAAATGGGACCCGGTCACCGGGAGGAACAGGAAATGGAACCAGTCACCGAGAGGGACAGGAAACGGGACCCGGACACCGAGAGGCACAGGAAATGGGACCCGGTCACCGAGAGGGACAGGAAATGGGACCCGGTCACCGAGAGGGACAGGAAATGGGACCCGGTCACCGAGAGGGACAGGAAATGGGATCCGTCACCGAGAGGGACAGGAAATGGGATCCGTCACCGAGAGGGACAGCAAATGGGACCCGGTCACCGAGAGGGACAGGAAATGGGACCCGGTCACCGAGAGGGACCGGAAATGGGACCCGGTCACCGAGAGGGACAGGAAATGGGATCCGTCACCGAGAAGGACAGGAAATGGGATCCGTCACCGAGAAGGACAGCAAATGGGACCCGGTCACCAAGAGGGACATGAAATGGGACCAGTCACCGAGAGGGACAGGAAATAGGTCCCGGTCACCGGGAGGGACAGGAAATGGGACCCAGTCACCGAGAGGGACAGGAAATGGGACCCGGTCACCGAGAGGGACAGGAAATGGGACCCGGTCACCGAGAGGGACAGGAAATAGGACCCGGTCACCGAGAGGGACAGGAAATAGGACCCGGTCACCGAGAGGGACAGGAAATAGGACCCGGTCACCGAGAGGGACAGGAAATGGGACCCGGTCCTCGAGAGGGACAGGAAATGGGACCCGGTCACTGAGAGGAACAGGACATGGGACCCGGTCACCGAAAGGGACAGGAAATGGGACCCGGTCACCGAAAGGGACAGGAAATGGGACCCGGTCACCGAGAGGAACAGGAAATGGGACCCGGTCACCGGGAGGGACAGAAAATGGGACCCGGTCACCGGGAGGAACAGGAAATGGGACCCGGTCACCGAGAGGAACAAGAAATGGGACCCGGTCACCGAGAGGAACAGGAAATGGGACCCGGTCACCGGGAGGGACAGGAAATGGGACCCGGTCACCGAAAGGGACAGGAAATGGGACCCGGTCACCGAGAGGGACAGGAAATGGGACCCGGTCACCGGGAGGGACAGGAAATGGGACCCGGTCACCGAGAGGGACAGGAAATGGGACCCGGTCACCGAGAGGGACAGGAAATGGGACCCGGTCACCGAGAGGGACAGGAAATGGGATCCGTCACCGAGAGGGACAGGAAATGGGATCCGTCACCGAGAAAGACAGGAAATGGGACCCGGTCACCGAGAGGGACAGGAAATGGGACCCGGTCACTGAGAGGGACAGGAAATGGAAATCGGTCACCGAGAAGGACAGGAAATGGGACCCGGTCACCAAAAAGGACAGGAAATGGGACCCGGTCACCGAGAAGGACAGGAAATGGGACCCGGTCACCGGGAGGGACAGGAAATGGGACCCGGTCACCTAGAAGCACAAGAAATGGGACCCGGTCACCGAGAGGGACAGGAAATGGGACCCGGTCACCGAGAAGCACAAGAAATGGGACCCAGTCACCGAGAGGGACAGGAAATGGGACCCGGTCACCGAGAGGGACAGGAAATGGGACCCGGTCACCGAGAGGGACAGGAAATGGGATCCGTCACCGAGAAGGACAGGAAATGGGATCCGTCACGGAGAAGGACAGGAAATGGGACCCGGTCACCGAGAGGGACAGGAAATGGGCACCGGTTACAGAGAGGGACAGGAAATGGGCACCGGTTACAGAGAGGGACAGGAAATGGGCACCGGTTACAGAGAGGGACAGGAAATGGGATTCGTCACCGAGAAGGACAGCAAATGGGACCCGGTCACCGGGAGGGACAGGAAATGGGACCCGGTCACCGAGAAGGACAGGAAATTGGACCCGGTCACCAGGAGGGACAGGAAATGGGATCCGTCACCGAGAAAGACAGGAAATGGGACCCGGTCACCGAGAGGGACAGGAAATGGGACCCGGTCACTGAGAGGGACAGGAAATGGGAATCGGTCACCGAGAAGGACAGGAAATGGGACCCGGTCACCAAAAAGGACAGGAAATGGGACCCGGTCACCGAGAAGGACAGGAAATGGGACCCGGTCACCGGGAGGGACAGGAAATGGGACCCGGTCACCTAGAAGCACAAGAAATGGGACCCGGTCACCGAGAGGGACAGGAAATGGGACCCGGTCACCGAGAAGCACAAGAAATGGGACCCGGTCACCGAGAGGGACAGGAAATGGGACCCGGTCACTGAGAGGGACAGGAAATGGGACCCGGTCACCGAGAGGGACAGGAAATGGGATCCGTCACCGAGAAGGACAGGAAATGGGATCCGTCACGGAGAAGGACAGGAAATGGGACCCGGTCACCGAGAGGGACAGGAAATGGGACCCGGTCACCGAGAGGGACAGGAAATGGGATCCGTCACCGAGAGGGACAGGAAATGGGATCCGTCACCGAGAGGGACAGGAAATTGGACTCTGTCACCGAGAGGGACAGGAAATGGGACCCGGTCACCGAGAGGGACCGGAAATGGGACCCGGTCACCGAGAGGGACAGGAAATGGGATCCGTCACCGAGAAGGACAGGAAATGGGATCCGTCACCGAGAAGGACAGCAAATGGGACCCGGTCACCAAGAGGGACATGAAATGGGACCAGTCACCGAGAGGGACAGGAAATAGGTCCCGGTCACCGGGAGGGACAGGAAATGGGACCCAGTCACCGAGAGGGACAGGAAATGGGACCCGGTCACTGAGGACAGGAAATGGGATCCGTCACCGGGAGGGGCAGGAAATGGGATCCGTCACCGAGGATAGTAAATGGGACCCGGTCACCGGGAGGGACAGGAAACTGGACCCGGTCACCGGGAGGGACAGGAAATGGGACCCGGTCACCGCGAGGGACAGGAAATGGGACCCGGTCACCGGGAGGAACAGGAAATGGAACCAGTCACCGAGAGGGACAGGAAACGGGACCCGGACACCGAGAGGCACAGGAAATGGGACCCGGTCACCGAGAGGGACAGGAAATGGGACCCGGTCACCGAGAGGGACAGGAAATGGGACCCGGTCACCGAGAGGGACAGGAAATGGGATCCGTCACCGAGAGGGACAGGAAATGGGATCCGTCACCGAGAGGGACAGGAAATGGGACCCGGTCACCGAGAGGGACAGGAAATGGGACCCGGTCACCGAGAGGGACCGGAAATGGGACCCGGTCACCGAGAGGGACAGGAAATGGGATCCGTCACCGAGAAGGACAGGAAATGGGATCCGTCACCGAGAAGGACAGCAAATGGGACCCGGTCACCAAGAGGGACATGAAATGGGACCAGTCACCGAGAGGGACAGGAAATAGGTCCCGGTCACCGGGAGGGACAGGAAATGGGACCCAGTCACCGAGAGGGACAGGAAATGGGACCCGGTCACTGAGGACAGGAAATGGGATCCGTCACCGGGAGGGGCAGGAAATGGGATCCGTCACCGAGGATAGTAAATGGGACCCGGTCACCGGGAGGGACAGGAAACTGGACCCGGTCACCGGGAGGGACAGGAAATGGGACCCGGTCACCGCGAGGGACAGGAAATGGGACCCGGTCACCGGGAGGAACAGGAAATGGAACCAGTCACCGAGAGGGACAGGAAACGGGACCCGGACACCGAGAGGCACAGGAAATGGGACCCGGTCACCGAGAGGGACAGGAAATGGGACCCGGTCACCGAGAGGGACAGGAAATGGGACCCGGTCACCGAGAGGGACAGGAAATGGGATCCGTCACCGAGAGGGACAGGAAATGGGATCCGTCACCGAGAGGGACAGGAAATGGGACCCGGTCACCGAGAGGGACAGGAAATGGGACCCGGTCACCGAGAGGGACCGGAAATGGGACCCGGTCACCGAGAGGGACAGGAAATGGGATCCGTCACCGAGAAGGACAGGAAATGGGATCCGTCACCGAGAAGGACAGCAAATGGGACCCGGTCACCAAGAGGGACATGAAATGGGACCAGTCACCGAGAGGGACAGGAAATAGGTCCCGGTCACCGGGAGGGACAGGAAATGGGACCCAGTCACCGAGAGGGACAGGAAATGGGACCCGGTCACCGAGAGGGACAGGAAATGGGACCCGGTCACCGAGAGGGACAGGAAATAGGACCCGGTCACCGAGAGGGACAGGAAATAGGACCCGGTCACCGAGAGGGACAGGAAATAGGACCCGGTCACCGAGAGGGACAGGAAATGGGACCCGGTCCTCGAGAGGGACAGGAAATGGGACCCGGTCACTGAGAGGAACAGGACATGGGACCCGGTCACCGAAAGGGACAGGAAATGGGACCCGGTCACCGAAAGGGACAGGAAATGGGACCCGGTCACCGAGAGGAACAGGAAATGGGACCCGGTCACCGGGAGGGACAGAAAATGGGACCCGGTCACCGGGAGGAACAGGAAATGGGACCCGGTCACCGAGAGGAACAGGAAATGGGACCCGGTCACCGGGAGGGACAGGAAATGGGACCCGGTCACCGAAAGGGACAGGAAATGGGACCCGGTCACCGAGAGGGACAGGAAATGGGACCCGGTCACCGGGAGGGACAGGAAATGGGACCCGGTCACCGAGAAGCACAAGAAATGGGACCCGGTCACCGAGAGGGACAGGAAATGGGACCCGGTCACCGAGAGGGACAGGAAATGGGACCCGGTCACCGAGAGGGACAGGAAATGGGATCCGTCACCGAGAAGGACAGGAAATGGGATCCGTCACGGAGAAGGACAGGAAATGGGACCCGGTCACCGAGAGGGACAGGAAATGGGACCCGGTCACCGAGAGGGACAGGAAATGGGACCCGGTCACCGAGAGGGACAGGAAATGGGATCCGTCACCGAGAGGGACAGGAAATGGGACCCGGTCACTGAGAGGGACAGGAAATGGGAATCGGTCACCGAGAAGGACAGGAAATGGGACCCGGTCACCAAAAAGGACAGGAAATGGGACCCGGTCACCGAGAAGGACAGGAAATGGGACCCGGTCACCGGGAGGGACAGGAAATGGGACCCGGTCACCTAGAAGCACAAGAAATGGGACCCGGTCACCGAGAGGGACAGGAAATGGGACCCGGTCACCGAGAAGCACAAGAAATGGGACCCGGTCACCGAGAGGGACAGGAAATGGGACCCGGTCACCGAGAGGGACAGGAAATGGGACCCGGTCACCGAGAGGGACAGGAAATGGGATCCGTCACCGAGAAGGACAGGAAATGGGATTCGTCACGGAGAAGGACAGGAAATGGGACCCGGTCACCGAGAGGGACAGGAAATGGGACCCGGTCACCGAGAGGGACAGGAAATGGGACCCGGTCACCGAGAGGGACCGGAAATGGGACCCGGTCACCGAGAGGGACAGGAAATGGGATCCGTCACCGAGAAGGACAGGAAATGGGATCCGTCACCGAGAAGGACAGCAAATGGGACCCGGTCACCAAGAGGGACATGAAATGGGACCAGTCACCGAGAGGGACAGGAAATAGGTCCCGGTCACCGGGAGGGACAGGAAATGGGACCCAGTCACCGAGAGGGACAGGAAATGGGACCCGGTCACTGAGGACAGGAAATGGGATCCGTCACCGGGAGGGGCAGGAAATGGGATCCGTCACCGAGGATAGTAAATGGGACCCGGTCACCGGGAGGGACAGGAAACTGGACCCGGTCACCGGGAGGGACAGGAAATGGGACCCGGTCACCGCGAGGGACAGGAAATGGGACCCGGTCACCGGGAGGAACCGGAAATGGAACCAGTCACCGAGAGGGACAGGAAACGGGACCCGGACACCGAGAGGCACAGGAAATGGGACCCGGTCACCGAGAGGGACAGGAAATGGGACCCGGTCACCGAGAGGGACAGGAAATGGGACCCGGTCACCGAGAGGGACAGGAAATGGGATCCGTCACCGAGAAGGACAGGAAATGGGATCCGTCACCGAGAAGGACAGCAAATGGGACCCGGTCACCAAGAGGGACATGAAATGGGACCAGTCACCGAGAGGGACAGGAAATAGGTCCCGGTCACCGGGAGGGACAGGAAATGGGACCCAGTCACCGAGAGGGACAGGAAATGGGACCCGGTCACCGAGAGGGACAGGAAATGGGACCCGGTCACCGAGAGGGACAGGAAATAGGACCCGGTCACCGAGAGGGACAGGAAATAGGACCCGGTCACCGAGAGGGACAGGAAATAGGACCCGGTCACCGAGAGGGACAGGAAATGGGACCCGGTCCTCGAGAGGGACAGGAAATGGGACCCGGTCACTGAGAGGAACAGGACATGGGACCCGGTCACCGAAAGGGACAGGAAATGGGACCCGGTCACCGAAAGGGACAGGAAATGGGACCCGGTCACCGAGAGGAACAGGAAATGGGACCCGGTCACCGGGAGGGACAGAAAATGGGACCCGGTCACCGGGAGGAACAGGAAATGGGACCCGGTCACCGAGAGGAACAAGAAATGGGACCCGGTCACCGAGAGGAACAGGAAATGGGACCCGGTCACCGGGAGGGACAGGAAATGGGACCCGGTCACCGAAAGGGACAGGAAATGGGACCCGGTCACCGAGAGGGACAGGAAATGGGACCCGGTCACCGGGAGGGACAGGAAATAGGACCCGGTCACCGAGAAGGACAGAAAATGGGACCAGTCACCGAGAGGGACAGGAAATAGGAGCCGGTCACCGAGAGGGACAGGAAATGGGACCCGGTCACCGAGAAGGACAGGAAATGGGACCCGGTCACCGAGAAGGACAGGAAATGGGACCTGGTCACCGAGAAGGACAGGAAATGGGACCCGGTCACCTAGAGGGACAGGAAATGGGACCCGGTCACTGAGAGGGACAGGAAATTGGACCCGGTCACCGAGAGGAACAGGAAATGGGACCCGGTCACCGAGAGGAACAGTAAATGGGACCCGGTCACCGGGAGGGACAGGAAATGGGACCCGGTCACCGAAAGGGACAGGAAATGGGACCCGGTCACCGAGAGGGACAGGAAATGGGACCCGGTCACCGGGAGGGACAGGAAATGGGACCCGGTCATCGGGAGGGACAGGAAATAGGACCCGGTCACCGAGAAGGACAGAAAATGGGACCAGTCATTGAGAGGGACAGGAAATAGGAGCCGGTCACCGAGAGGGACAGGAAATGGGACCCGGTCACCGAGAAGGACAGGAAATGGGACCCGGTCACCGAGAAGGACAGGAAATGGGACCTGGTCACCGAGAAGGACAGGAAATGGGACCCGGTCACCTAGAGGGACAGGAAATGGGACCCGGTCACTGAGAGGGACAGGAAATTGGACCCGGTCACCGAGAGGGACAGGAAATGGGACCCGGTCACCGAGAGGAACAGGAAATGGGACCCGGTCACCGAGAGGAACAGGAAATGGGACCCGGTCACCGAAAGGGACAGGAAATGGGACCCGGTCACCGAAAGGGACAGGAAATGGGACCTGGTCACCGGGAGGAACAGGATATGGGACCCGGTCACCGAGAAGAACAGGAAATGGGACCCGGTCACCGAGAGGAACAGGAAATGGGACCCGGTCACCGATAGAGACAGGAAATGGGACCCGTCACCGATAGGGACAGGAAATGGGATCCGTCACCGAGATTTTAATAGTAGAGATCACCATCAGGAAGGGAATGTTCTTACCTTGGGCCGCAGAGGACGGGGTCGCGATATCCGAGACGGGATTGGCCGCTTAAAAACACACATAGCTAGGGTTTGAGTGACTGCAGGAGGGGGCGGGGCTTACTACATGTGACAGCGATGTTACTACCATGCTCAATCTGATACTCCAGGGATCTCAGATAATACTCAGTATGTCTGATTACCTTAATGACACCTCCTGTGTGTCGGATGAAAACACGTAACACTTTATAAGTTACGAGTTACATAACACGCATACTCTGTGTACAGTATGTAATAACAGGTTACGTGCTGAGCGTGACACGCTTACTCTGTGTATGTAATAACAGGTTACGTGCTGAGCGTGACACGCATACTCTGTGTATGTAATAACAGGTTACGTGCTGAGCGTGACACGCATACTCTGTGTATGTAATAACAGGCTACGTGCTGAGCGTGACACGCTTACTCTGTGTATGTAATAACAGGGTACGTGCTGAGCGTGACACGCATACTCTGTGTATGTAATTACAGGTTACGTGCTGAGCGTGACACGCATACTCTGTGTATGTAATAACAGGTTACGTGCTGAGCGTGACACGCATACTCTGTGTATGTAATAACAGGCTACGTGCTGAGCGTGACACGCTTACTCTGTGTATGTAATAACAGGTTACGTGCTGAGCGTGACACGCATACTCTGTGTACAGTATGTAATAACAGGTTACGTGCTGAGCGTGACACGCTTACTCTGTGTATGTAATAACAGGTTACGTGCTGAGCGTGACACGCTTACTCTGTGTATGTAATAACAGGTTACGTGCTGAGCGTGACACGCTTACTCTGTGTATGTAATAACAGGTTACGTGCTGAGCGTGACACGCTTACTCTGTGTATGTAATAACAGGTTACGTGCTGAGCGTGACACGCTTACTCTGTGTATGTAATAACAGGTTACGTGCTGAGCGTGACACGCTTACTCTGTGTATGTAATAACAGGTTACGTGCTGAGCGTGACACGCTTACTCTTTGTATGTAATAACAGGTTACGTGCTGAGCGTGACACGCTTACTCTTTGTATGTAATAACAGGTTACGTGCTGAGCGTGACACGCTTACTCTGTGTATGTAATAACAGGTTACGTGCTGAGCGTGACACGCTTACTCTGTGTATGTAATAACAGGTTACGTGCTGAGCGTGACACGCTTACTCTGTGTATGTAATAACAGGTTACGTGCTGAGCGTGACACGCTTACTCTGTGTATGTAATAACAGGTTACGTGCTGAGCGTGACACGCATACTCTGTGTATGTAATAACAGGCTACGTGCTGAGCGTGACACGCATACTCTGTGTATGTAATAACAGGTTACGTGCTGAGCGTGACACGCTTACTCTGTGTATGTAATAACAGGTTACGTGCTGAGCGTGACACGCATACTCTGTGTATGTAATAACAGGTTACGTGCTGAGCGTGACACGCATACTCTGTGTATGTAATAACAGGTTACGTGCTGAGCGTGACACGCATGTAATAACAGGTTACGTGCTGAGCGTGACACGCTTACTCTGTGTATGTAATAACAGGTTACGTGCTGAGCGTGACACGCTTACTCTGTGTATGTAATAACAGGTTACGAGCTGAGCGTGACACGCTTACTCTGTGTATGTAATAACAGGTTACGTGCTGAGCGTGACACGCATACTCTGTGTATGTAATAACAGGTTACGTGCTGAGCGTGACACGCTTACTCTGTGTATGTAATAACAGGTTACGTGCTGAGCGTGACACGCTTACTCTGTGTATGTAATAACAGGTTACGTGCTGAGCGTGACACGCATACTCTGTGTATGTAATAACAGGTTACGAGCTGAGCGTGACACGCTTACTCTGTGTATGTAATAACAGGTTACGTGCTGAGCGTGACACGCTTACTCTGTGTATGTAATAACAGGTTACGAGCTGAGCGTGACACGCTTACTCTGTGTATGTAATAACAGGTTACGTGCTGAGCGTGACACGCATACTCTGTGTATGTAATAACAGGTTACGTGCTGAGCGTGACACGCTTACTCTGTGTATGTAATAACAGGTTACGTGCTGAGCGTGACACGCTTACTCTGTGTATGTAATAACAGGTTACGTGCTGAGCGTGACACGCATACTCTGTGTATGTAATAACAGGTTACGTGCTGAGCGTGACACGCATACTCTGTGTATGTAATAACAGGTTACGTGCTGAGCGTGACACGCATACTCTGTGTATGTAATAACAGGTTACGTGCTGAGCGTGACACGCTTACTCTGTGTATGTAATAACAGGCTACGAGCTGAGCGTGACACGCTTACTCTGTGTATGTAATAACAGGTTACGTGCTGAGCGTGACACGCTTACTCTGTGTATGTAATAACAGGTTACGTGCTGAGCGTGACACGCTTACTCTGTGTATGTAATAACAGGTTACGTGCTGAGCGTGACACGCTTACTCTGTGTATGTAATAACAGGTTACGTGCTGAGCGTGACACGCTTACTCTGTGTATGTAATAACAGGTTACGTGCTGAGCGTGACACGCTTACTCTGTGTATGTAATAACAGGTTACGTGCTGAGCGTGACACGCTTACTCTGTGTATGTAATAACAGGTTACGAGCTGAGCGTGACACGCTTACTCTGTGTATGTAATAACAGGTTACGTGCTGAGCGTGACACGCTTACTCTGTGTATGTAATAACAAGTTACGTGCTGAGCGTGACACGCATACTCTGTGTATGTAATAACAGGTTACGTGCTGAGAGTGACACGCTTACTCTGTGTATGTAATAACAGGTTACGTGCTGAGCGTGACACGCATACTCTGTGTATGTAATAACAGGTTACGTGCTGAGCGTGACACGCATACTCTGTGCATGTAATAACAGGCTACGTGCTGAGCGTGACACGCTTACTCTGTGTATGTAATAACAGGTTACGTGCTGAGCGTGACACGCTTACTCTGTGTATGTAATAACAGGCTACGTGCTGAGCGTGACACGCATACTCTGTGTATGTAATAACAGGCTACGTGCTGAGCGTGACACGCTTACTCTGTGTATGTAATAACAGGTTACGTGCTGAGCGTGACACACATACTCTGTGTATGTAATAACAGGTTACGTGCTGAGCGTGACACGCTTACTCTGTGTATGTAATAACAGGTTACGTGCTGAGCGTGACACGCTTACTCTGTGTATGTAATAACAGGCTACGTGCTGAGCGTGACACGCTTACTCTGTGTATGTAATAACAGGTTACGTGCTGAGCGTGACACGCATACTCTGTGTATGTAATAACAGGTTACGTGCTGAGCGTGACACGCATACTCTGTATGTAATAACAGGTAACGTGCTGAGCGTGACACGCTTACTCTGTGTATGTAATAACAGGTTACGTGCTGAGCGTGACACGCTTACTCTGTGTATGTAATAACAGGTTACGAGCTGAGCGTGACACGCTTACTCTGTGTATGTAATAACAGGTTACGTGCTGAGCGTGACACGCTTACTCTGTGTATGTAATAACAGGTTACGAGCTGAGCGTGACACGCTTACTCTGTGTA
This sequence comes from Ascaphus truei, assembly GCF_040206685.1. NCBI lineage: Eukaryota > Metazoa > Chordata > Amphibia > Anura > Ascaphidae > Ascaphus > Ascaphus truei. Next base: position 9,160 of record NW_027454926.1, on the reverse strand, counting down.
TGTAATAACAGGTTACGTGCTGAGCGTGACACGCATACTCTGTGTATGTAATAACAGGTTACGTGCTGAGCGTGACACGCTTACTCTGTGTATGTAATAACAGGTTACGTGCTGAGTGTGACACGCTTACTCTGTGTATGTAATAACAGGTTACGTGCTGAGCGTGACACGCATACTCTGTGTATGTAATAACAGGTTACGTGCTGAGCGTGACACGCATACTCTGTGTATGTAATAACAGGTTATGTGCTGAGCGTGACACGCATACTCTGTGTATGTAATAACAGGTTACGTGCTGAGCGTGACACGCTTACTCTGTGTATGTAATAACAGGCTACGAGCTGAGCGTGACACGCTTACTCTGTGTATGTAATAACAGGTTACGTGCTGAGCGTGACACGCTTACTCTGTGTATGTAATAACAGGTTATGTGCTGAGCGTGACACGCTTACTCTGTGTATGTAATAACAGGTTACGAGCTGAGCGTGACACGCTTACTCTGTGTATGTAATAACAGGTTACGTGCTGAGCGTGACACGCTTACTCTGTGTATGTAATAACAGGTTACGTGCTGAGCGTGACACGCTTACTCTGTGTATGTAATAACAGGTTACGAGCTGAGCGTGACACGCTTACTCTGTGTATGTAATAACAGGTTACGTGCTGAGCGTGACACGCTTACTCTGTGTATGTAATAACAGGTTACGTGCTGAGCGTGACACGCATACTCTGTGTATGTAATAACAGGTTACGTGCTGAGCGTGACACGCTTACTCTGTGTATGTAATAACAGGTTACGTGCTGAGCGTGACACGCTTACTCTGTGTATGTAATAACAGGTTACGTGCTGAGCGTGACACGCTTACTCTGTGTATGTAATAACAGGTTACGTGCTGAGCGTGACACGCGCACTCTGTGTATGTAATAACAGGTTACATGCTGAGCGTGACACGCATACTCTGTGTATGTAATAACAGGTTACGTGCTGAGCGTGACACGCTTACTCTGTATGTAATAACAGGTTACGTGCTGAGCGTGACACGCTTACTCTGTGTATGTAATAACAGGTTACGTGCTGAGCGTGACACGCACACTCTGTGTATGTAATAACAGGTTACGTGCTGAGCGTGACACGCATACTCTGTGTATGTAATAACAGGTTACGTGCTGAGCGTGACACGCTTACTCTGTATGTAATAACAGGTTACGTGCTGAGCGTGACATGCTTACTCTGTATGTAATAACAGGTTACGTGCTGAGCGTGACACGCTTACTCTGTGTATGTAATAACAGGTTACGTGCTGAGCGTGACACGCACACTCTGTGTATGTAATAACAGGTTACGTGCTGAGCGTGACACGCATACTCTGTGTATGTAATAACAGGTTACGTGCTGAGCGTGACACGCTTACTCTGTGTATGTAATAACAGGTTACGTGCTGAGCGTGACACGCTTACTCTGTGTATGTAATAACAGGTTACGTGCTGAGCGTGACACGCTTACTCTGTGTATGTAATAACAGGTTACGTGCTGAGCGTGACACGCTTACTCTGTGTATGTAATAACAGGTTACGTGCTGAGCGTGACACGCATACTCTGTGTATGTAATAACAGGTTACGTGCTGAACGTGACACGCTTACTCTGTGTATGTAATAACAGGTTACGAGCTGAGCGTGACACGCATACTCTGTGTATGTAATAACAGGTTACGTGCTGAGCGTGACACGCTTACTCTGTGTATGTAATAACAGGTTACGTGCTGAGCGTGACACTCTTACTCTGTGTATGTAATAACAGGTTACGTGCTGAGCGTGACACGCATACTCTGTGTATGTAATAACAGGTTACGAGCTGAGCGTGACACGCTTACTCGGTGTATGTAATAACAGGTTACGTGCTGAGCGTGACACGCTTACTCTGTGTATGTAATAACAGGTTACGTGCTGAGCGTGACACGCATACTCTGTGTATGTAATAACAGGTTACGTGCTGAGCGTGACACGCATACTCTGTGTATGTAATAACAGGTTACGTGCTGAGCGTGACACGCTTACTCTGTGTATGTAATAACAGGTTACGTGCTGAGCGTGACACGCTTACTCTGTGTATGTAATAACAGGTTACGTGCTGAGCGTGACACGCATACTCTGTGTATGTAATAACAGGTTACGTGCTGAGCGTGACACGCTTACTCTGTGTATGTAATAACAGGTTACGTGCTGAGCGTGACACGCTTACTCTGTGTATGTAATAACAGGTTACGTGCTGAGCGTGACACGCATACTCTGTGTATGTAATAACAGGTTACGTGCTGAGCGTGACACGCATACTCTGTGTATGTAATAACAGGTTACGAGCTGAGCGTGACACGCTTACTCTGTGTATGTAATAACAGGTTACGTGCTGAGCGTGACACGCTTACTCTGTGTATGTAATAACAGGCTACGTGCTGAGCGTGACACGCTTACTCTGTGTATGTAATAACAGGTTACGTGCTGAGCGTGACACGCTTACTCTGTGTATGTAATTACAGGCTACGTGCTGAGCGTGACACGCTTACTCTGTGTATGTAATAACAGGTTACGTGCTGAGCGTGACACGCTTACTCTGTGTATGTAATTACAGGTTACGTGCTGAGCGTCACACGCATACTCTGTGTGTGTAATAACAGGCTACGTGCTGCGCGTGACACGCATACTCTGTGTGTGTAATAACAGGTTACGTGCTGAGCGTGACACGCTTACTCTGTGTATGTAATAACAGGTTACGTGCTGAGCGTGACACGCATACTCTGTGTATGTAATAACAGGTTACGTGCTGAGCGTGACACGCACACTCTGTATGTAATAACAGGTTACGTGCTGAGCGTGACACGCATACTCTGTGTATGTAATTACAGGTTACGTGCTGAGCGTGACACGCTTACTCTGAGTATGTAATAACAGGCTACGTGCTGAGCGTGACACGCATACTCTGTGTATGTAATAACAGGTTACGTGCTGAGCGTGACACGCTTACTCTGTGTATGTAATAACAGGTTACGTGCTGAGCGTGACACGCTTACTCTGTGTATGTAATACCAGGTTACGAGCTGAGCGTGACACGCTTACTCTGTGTATGTAATAACAGGTTACGAGCTGAGCGTGACACGCTTACTCTGTGTATGTAATAACAGGTTACGTGCTTAGCGTGACACGCTTACTCTGTGTATGTAATAACAGGTTACGTGCTGAGCGTGACACGCATACTCTGTGTATGTAATAACAGGTTACGTGCTGAACGTGACACGCTTACTCTGTGTATGTAATAACAGGTTACGAGCTGAGCGTGACACGCATACTCTGTGTATGTAATAACAGGTTACGTGCTGAGCGTGACACGCTTACTCTGTGTATGTAATAACAGGTTACGTGCTGAGCGTGACACTCTTACTCTGTGTATGTAATAACAGGTTACGTGCTGAGCGTGACACGCATACTCTGTGTATGTAATAACAGGTTACGAGCTGAGTGTGACACGCTTACTCGGTGTATGTAATAACAGGTTACGTGCTGAGCGTGACACGCTTACTCTGTGTATGTAATAACAGGTTACGTGCTGAGCGTGACACGCATACTCTGTGTATGTAATAACAGGTTACGTGCTGAGCGTGACACGCTTACTCTGTGTATGTAATAACAGGTTACGTGCTGAGCGTGACACGCTTACTCTGTGTATGTAATAACAGGTTACGTGCTGAGCGTGACACGCATACTCTGTGTATGTAATAACAGGTTACGTGCTGAGCGTGACACGCTTACTCTGTGTATGTAATAACAGGTTACGTGCTGAGCGTGACACGCTTACTCTGTGTATGTAATAACAGGTTACGTGCTGAGCGTGACACGCATACTCTGTGTATGTAATAACAGGTTACGTGCTGAGCGTGACACGCATACTCTGTGTATGTAATAACAGGTTACGAGCTGAGCGTGACACGCTTACTCTGTGTATGTAATAACAGGTTACGTGCTGAGCGTGACACGCTTACTCTGTGTATGTAATAACAGGCTACGTGCTGAGCGTGACACGCTTACTCTGTGTATGTAATAACAGGTTACGTGCTGAGCGTGACACGCTTACTCTGTGTATGTAATTACAGGCTACGTGCTGAGCGTGACACGCTTACTCTGTGTATGTAATAACAGGTTACGTGCTGAGCGTGACACGCTTACTCTGTGTATGTAATTACAGGTTACGTGCTGAGCGTGACACGCATACTCTGTGTGTGTAATAACAGGCTACGTGCTGCGCGTGACACGCATACTCTGTGTGTGTAATAACAGGTTACGTGCTGAGCGTGACACGCTTACTCTGTGTATGTAATAACAGGTTACGTGCTGAGCGTGACACGCATACTCTGTGTATGTAATAACAGGTTACGTGCTGAGCGTGACACGCACACTCTGTATGTAATAACAGGTTACGTGCTGAGCGTGACACGCATACTCTGTGTATGTAATTACAGGTTACGTGCTGAGCGTGACACGCTTACTCTGAGTATGTAATAACAGGCTACGTGCTGAGCGTGACACGCATACTCTGTGTATGTAATAACAGGTTACGTGCTGAGCGTGACACGCTTACTCTGTGTATGTAATAACAGGTTACGTGCTGAGCGTGACACGCTTACTCTGTGTATGTAATACCAGGTTACGAGCTGAGCGTGACACGCTTACTCTGTGTATGTAATAACAGGTTACGAGCTGAGCGTGACACGCTTACTCTGTGTATGTAATAACAGGTTACGTGCTTAGCGTGACACGCTTACTCTGTGTATGTAATAACAGGTTACGTGCTGAGCGTGACACGCATACTCTGTGTATGTAATAACAGGTTACGTGCTGAGCGTGACACGCTTACTCTGTGTATGTAATAACAGGCTACGAGCTGAGCGTGACACGCATACTCTGTGTATGTAATAACAGGTTACGTGCTGAGCGTGACACGCTTACTCTGTGTGTGTAATTACAGGTTACGAGCTGAGCGTGACACGCATACTCTGTGTGTGTAATAACAGGCTACGTGCTGCGCGTGACACGCATACTCTGTGTGTGTAATAACAGGTTACGTGCTGAGCGTGACACGCTTACTCTGTGTATGTAATAACAGGTTACGTGCTGAGCGTGACACGCATACTCTGTGTATGTAATAACAGGTTACGTGCTGAGCGTGACACGCACACTCTGTGTATGTAATAACAGGTTACGTGCTGAGCGTGACACGCATACTCTGTGTATGTAATTACAGGTTACGTGCTGAGCGTGACACGCTTACTCTGTGTATGTAATAACAGGCTACGTGCTGAGCGTGACACGCATACTCTGTGTATGTAATAACAGGTTACGTGCTGAGCGTGACACGCTTACTCTGTGTATGTAATAACAGGTTACGAGCTGAGCGTGACACGCTTACTCTGTGTATGTAATAACAGGTTACGAGCTGAGCGTGACACGCTTACTCTGTGTATGTAATAACAGGTTACGTGCTGAGCGTGACACGCTTACTCTGTGTATGTAATAACAGGTTACGTGCTGAGCGTGACACGCATACTCTGTGTATGTAATAACAGGTTACGTGCTGAGCGTGACACGCTTACTCTGTGTATGTAATAACAGGCTACGAGCTGAGCGTGACACGCATACTCTGTGTATGTAATAACAGGTTACGTGCTGAGCGTGACACGCTTACTCTGTGTATGTAATAACAGGCTACGTGCTGAGCGTGACACGCTTACTCTGTGTATGTAATAACAGGTTACGTGCTGAGCGTGACACGCTTACTCTGTGTATGTAATAACAGGTTACGAGCTGAGCGTGACACGCTTACTCTGTGTATGTAATAACAGGTTACGTGCTGAGCGTGACACGCTCACTCTGTGTATGTAATAACAGGTTACGTGCTGAGCGTGACACGCTCACTCTGTGTATGTAATAACAGGTTACGTGCTGAGCGTGACACGCATACTCTGTGTATGTAATAACAGGTTACGTGCTGAGCGTGACACGCTTACTCTGTGTATGTAATAACAGGCTACGAGCTGAGCGTGACACGCATACTCTGTGTATGTAATAACAGGTTACGTGCTGAGCGTGACACGCTTACTCTGTATGTAATAACAGGTTACGTGCTGAGCGTGACACGCTTACTCTGTGTATGTAATAACAGGTTACGTGCTGAGCGTGACACGCTTACTCTGTGTATGTAATAACAGGCTACGTGCTGAGCGTGACACGCATACTCTGTATGTAATAACAGGTTACGTGCTGAGCGTGACACGCTTACTCTGTGTATGTAATAACAGGTTACGTGCTGAGCGTGACACGCTTACTCTGTGTATGTAATAACAGGTTACGAGCTGAGCATGACACGCTTACTCTGTGTATGTAATAACAGGTTACGTGCTGAGCGTGACACGCTTACTCTGTGTATGTAATAACAGGTTACGTGCTGAGCGTGACACGCTTACTCTGTGTATGTAATAACAGGCTACGTGCTGAGCGTGACACGCTTACTCTGTGTATGTAATAACAGGTTACGTGCTGAGCGTGACACGCTTACTCTGTGTATGTAATTACAGGCTACGTGCTGAGCCTGACACGCTTACTCTGTGTATGTAATAACAGGTTACGTGCTGAGCGTGACACGCTTACTCTGTGTATGTAATTACAGGTTACGTGCTGAGCGTGACACGCATACTCTGTGTGTGTAATAACAGGCTACGTGCTGCGCGTGACACGCATACTCTGTGTGTGTAATAACAGGTTACGTGCTGAGCGTGACACGCATACTCTGTGTATGTAATTACAGGTTACGTGCTGAGCGTGACACGCTTACTCTGTATATGTAATAACAGGTTACGTGCTGAGCGTGACACGCTTACTCTGTGTGTGTAATAACAGGTTACGTGCTGAGCGTGACACGCTTACTCTGTGTATGTAATAACAGGCTACGTGCTGAGCGTGACACGCATACTCTGTGTATGTAATAACAGGTTACGTGCTGAGCGTGACACGCTTACTCTGTGTATGTAATAACAGGTTACGTGCTGAGCGTGACACGCATACTCTGTGTATGTAATAACAGGCTACGTGCTGAGCGTGACACGCATACTCTGTGTATGTAATAACAGGCTACGAGCTGAGCGTGACACGCTTACTCTGTGTATGTAATAACAGGCTACGTGCTGAGCGTGACACGCATACTATGTGTATGTAATAACAGGTTACGTGCTGAGCGTGACACGCTTACTCTGTGTATGTAATAACAGGTTACGTGCTGAGCGTGACACGCATACTCTGTGTATGTAATAACAGGCTACGAGCTGAGCGTGACACGCTTACTCTGTGTATGTAATAACAGGCTACGAGCTGAGCGTGACACGCTTACTCTGTGTATGTAATAACAGGTTACGTGCTGAGCGTGACACGCTTACTCTGTGTATGTAATTACAGGTTACGTGCTGAGCGTGACACGCATACTCTGTGTATGTAATTACAGGTTACGTGCTGAGCGTGACACGCTTACTCTGTGTATGTAATAACAGGTTACGTGCTGAGCGTGACACGCATACTCTGTGTGTGTAATAACAGGTTACGTGCTGAGCGTGACACGCACACTCTGTGTATGTAATAACAGGTTACGAGCTGAGCGTGACACGCTTACTCTGTGTATGTAATAACAGGTTACGTGCTGAGCGTGACACGCTTACTCTGTGTATGTAATAACAGGTTACGTGCTGAGCGTGACACGCTTACTCTGTGTATGTAATAACAGGTTACGTGCTGAGCGTGACACGCTTACTCTGTGTGTGTAATAACAGGTTACGTGCTGAGCGTGACACGCTTACTCTGTGTATGTAATAACAGGCTACGTGCTGAGCGTGACACGCATACTCTGTGTATGTAATAACAGGTTACGTGCTGAGCGTGACACGCTTACTCTGTGTATGTAATAACAGGTTACGTGCTGAGCGTGACACGCTTACTCTGTGTATGTAATAACAGGTTACGTGCTGAGCGTGACACGCATACTCTGTGTATGTAATAACAGGCTACGTGCTGAGCGTGACACGCATACTCTGTGTATGTAATAACAGGCTACGAGCTGAGCGTGACACGCTTACTCTGTGTATGTAATAACAGGTTACGTGCTGAGCGTGACACGCTTACTCTGTGTATGTAATAACAGGTTACGTGCTGAGCGTGACACGCATACTCTGTGTATGTAATTACAGGTTACGTGCTGAGCGTGACACGCTTACTCTGTGTATGTAATAACAGGTTACGTGCTGAGCGTGACACGCTTACTCTGTGTATGTAATAACAGGTTACGTGCTGAGCGTGACACGCTTACTCTGTGTATGTAATAACAGGCTACGAGCTGAGCGTGACACGCATACTCTGTGTATGTAATAACAGGTTACGTGCTGAGCGTGACACGCTTACTCTGTATGTAATAACAGGTTACGAGTTGAGCGTGACACGCATACTCTGTGTGTGTAATAACAGGTTACGTGCTGAGCGTGACACGCATACTCTGTGTATGTAATAACAGGCTACGTGCTGAGCGTGACACGCATACTCTGTGTATGTAATAACAGGTTACGTGCTGAGCGTGACACGCTTACTCTGTGTATGTAATAACAGGTTACGTGCTGAGCGGTGACACGCTTACTCTGTGTATGTAATAACAGGTACGTGCTGAGCGTGACACGCATACTCTGTGTATGTAATAACAGGTACGTGCTGAGTGTGACACGCTTACTCTGTGTATGTAATAACAGGTTACGTGCTGAGTGTGACACGCTTACTCTGTGTATGTAATAACAGGTTACGTGCTGAGCGTGACACGCATACTCTGTATGTAATAACAGGTTACGAGCTGAGCGTGACACGCATACTCTGTATGTTATAACAGGTTACGTGCTGAGCGTGACACGCATACTCTGTGTATGTAATAACAGGCTACGTGCTGAGCGTGACACGCATACTCTGTGTATGTAATAACAGGTTACGTGCTGAGCGTGACACGCATACTCTGTGTATGTAATAACAGGTTACGTGCTGAGCGTGACACGCTTACTCTGTGTATGTATAACAGGTTACGTGCTGAGCGTG
>NW_027454925.1:20000-47500 GCF_040206685.1 Ascaphus truei | reverse complement strand
CCATCCTCTCCAGCCGTGTCTCCCCACTGCTGGATGAAGCCTCCCCAATGATCTCCCAGGTCCTGTGGTTACAGCCTCTCTTCTCCACGTCGCTCCCACACATTCCCTCATCTCATCCTCTCCAGCCCGTGTATCCCCACTGCTGGATGAAGCCTCCCCAGTGATCTCCCAGGTCCTGCGGTTACAGCCTCTCTTCTCCAAGTCGCTCCCACAGATTCCCTCATCCCATCCTCTCCAGCCCGTGTCTCCTCTCTGCTGGATGAAGCCTCCCCAGTGATCTCCCAGGTCCTGCGGTTACAGCCTCTCTTCTCCACGTCGCTCCCACATTCCCTCATCCCATCCTCTCCAGCCCGTGTCTCCCTACTGCTGGATGAAGCCTCCCCAGTGACCCCCCAGGTCCTGCGGTTATAGCCTCTCTTCTCCACGTCGCTCCCACACATTCCCTCATCCCATCCTCTCCAGCCCGTGTCTCCCCACTGCTGGATGAAGTCTCCCCAGTGATCTCCCAGGTCCTGTGGTTACCGCCTCTCTTCTCCACGTCGCTCCCACACATTCCCTCATCCCATCCTCTCCAGCCCGTGTCTCCCCACTGCTGGATGAAGCCTCCCCAGTGATCTCCCAGGTCCTGTGGTTACAGCCTCTCTACTCCACATCGCTCCCACACATTCCCTCATCCCATCCTCTCCAGCCCGTGTCTCCCCACTGCTGGATGAAGTCTCCCCAGTGATCTCCCAGGTCCTGTGGTTACCGCCTCTCTTCTCCACATCGCTCCCACACATTCCCTCATCCCATCCTCTCCAGCCCGTGTCTCCCCACTGCTGGATGAAGCCTCCCCAGTGATCCCCCAGGTCCTGCGGTTACAGCCTCTCTTCTCCACGTCGCTCCCACACATTCCCTCATCCCATCCTCTCCAGCCCGTGTCTCCCCACTGCTGGATGCAGCCTCCCCAGTGATCTCCCAGGTCCTGCGGTTACAGCCTCTCTTCCCACGTCACTCCCACACATTCCCTCATCCCATCCTCTCCAGCCCGTGTCTCCCCACTGCTGGATGAAGCCTCCCCAGTGATCTCCTAGGCCCTGCGGTTACAGCCTCTCTTCTCCACGTCTCTCCCACACATTCCCTCATCCCATCCTCTCCAGCTCGTGTCTCCCCACTGCAGGATGAAGCCTCCCCAGTGATCTCCCAGGTCCTGCGGTTACAGCCTCTCTTCTCCACATCGCTCCCACACATTCCCTCATCCCATCCTCTCCAGCCCGTGTCTCCCCACTGCTGGATGAAGCCTCCCCAGTTATCTCCCAGCTCCTGCGGTTACAGCCTCTTCTCCACGTCGCTCCCACACATTCCCTCATCCCATCCTCTCCAGCCCATGTCTCCCCACTGCTGGATGAAGCCTCCCCAGTGATCTCCCAGGTCCTGCAGTTATAGCCTCTCTTCTCCACGTCGCTCCCACACATTCCCTCATCCCATCCTCTCCAGCCCGTGTCTAACCACTGCTGGATGAAGCCTCCCAGTGATCTCCCAGGTCCTGCGGTTACAGCCTCTCTTCTCCACGTCGCTCCCACACACTCCCTCATCCCATCCTCTCCAGCCCGTGTCTCCCCACTGCTGGATGAAGCCGCCCCAGTGATCTCCCAGGTCCTGCGGTTACAGCCTCTCTTCTCCACGTCGCTCCCACACATTCCCTCATCCCATCCTTTCCAGCCCGTGTCTCCCCACTGCTGGATGAAGCCTCCCAGTGATCCCCCATGTCCTGCGGTTACAGCCTCTCTTCTCCACATCGCTCCCACACTCCCTCATCCCATCCTCTCCAGCCCGTGTCTCCCCACTGCTGGATGAAGCCTCCCCAGTGATCTCCCAGGTCCTGCGGTTACAGCCTCTTCCTCCATGTCGCTCCCACACATTCCCTCATCCCATCCTCTCCAGCCCGTGTGTCCCCACTGCTGGGTGAAGCCTCCCCAGTGATCTCCCAGGTCCTACGGTTACAGCCTCTCTTCTCCACGTCGCTCCCACACATTCCCTCATCCCATCCTCTCCAGCCCGTGTCTCCCCGCTGCTGGATGAAGCCTCCCCAGTGATCTCCCAGGTCCTGTGGTTACAGCCTCTCTTCTCCACGTCGCTCCCACACATTCCCTCACCCCATCCTCTCCAGCCCGTGTCTCCCCACTGCTGGATGAAGTCTCCCCAGTGATCTCCCAGGTCCTGCGGTTACAGCCTCTCTTCTCCACGTCGCTCCCACACATTCCCTCACCCCATCCTATCCAGCCCGTGTCTCCCCACTGCTGGATGAAGTCTCCCCAGTGATCTCCCAGGTCCTGCAGTTACAGCCTCTCTTCTCCACGTCGCTCCCACACATTCCCTCATCCCATCCTCTCCAGCCCATGTCTCCTCTCTGCTGGATGAAGTCTCCCCAGTGATCTCCCAGGTCCTGCAGTTACAGCCTCTTCTCCACGTCGCTCCCACACATTCCCTCATCCCATCCTCTCCAGCCCGTGTCTCCCCCACTGCTGGATGAAGCCTCCCCAGTGATCTCCCAGGTCCTGCGGTTACAGCCTCTCTTCTCCACGTCGCTCCCACACATTCCCTCATCCCATCCTCTCCAGCCCGTGTCTCCCCACTGCTGGATGAAGCCTCCCCAGTGATCTCCCAGGTCCTGCGGTTACAGCCTCTCTTCTCCACATCGCTCCCACACACTCCCTCATCCCATCCTCTCCAGCCCATGTCTCCCCACTGCTGGATGAAGCCTCCCCAGTGATCTCCCAGGTCCTGCGGTTACAGCCTCTTCCTCCATGTCGCTCCCACACATTCCCTCATCCCATCCTCTCCAGCCCGTGTGTCCCCACTGCTGCAGACACATACTGCAGTCTCCCCAGTGATCCCCCAGGTCCTGCGGTTACAGCCTCTCTTCTCCACGTCGCTCACGTTCTTATCTCCTCCTCTCATCTTACTTTGGGTCGTCTTGGTCTTTTTATCTCTTCATCTCTCTTGGAATTCAGTCGAGTTCCATATTTGCCCAACGATGGTCATTTCTTCTTGTGATATGTCCGACCCACCGCCATTTTAATTTCTTCCCCCGCGTGATGATGTCACAGACTTGTGTTTGCTCTCGAACCATTTAATTCATTTTCCCGTCTCTGGGTAATACCCATCATGCATCTCTCCATACTTCTCTGGGTAATACCCAGCATGCATCACTCCATACTTCTCCGGGTAATACCCAGCATGCATCACTCCATACTTCTCCGGGTAATACCCAGCATGCATCACTCCATACTTCTCTGGGTAATACCCAGCATGCATCTCTCCATACTTCTCTGGGTAATACCCAGCATGCATCTCTCCATACTTCTCTGGGTAATACCCAGCATTCATCTCTCCATACTTCTCCGGGTAATACCCATCATGCATCTCTCCATACTTCTCCGGAAAATACCCATCATGCATTTCTCCATATTGGTCGTGCCGTGACGTGGCTACATACTAGTCATGCCGTGACGTGGCTGCATACTGGTCATTCTGTCACGTGGCTGCATACTGGTCATGCCGTGACGTGGCTGCATACTGGTCGTGCCGTGACGTGGCTGCATACTGGTCGTGCTGTGACGTGGCTGCATACTGGTCATGCCGTGACGTGGCTGCATACTGGTCATTCTGTCACGTGGCTGCATACTGGTCATGCCGTGACGTGGCTGCATACTGGTCGTGCCGTGACGTGGCTGCATACTGGTCATGCCGTGACGTGGCTGCATACTGGTCATGCCGTGACGTGGCTGCATACTGGTCATGCCGTGACGTGGCGGCATACTGGTCATGTCGTGACGTGGCTGCATACGGGTCGTGCCGTGACGTGGCTGCATACTGGTCGTGCCGTGACGTGGCTGCATACTGGTCGTGCCGTGACGTGGCTGCATACTGGTCATGCCGTGACGTGGCTGCATACTGGTCATGCCGTGACGTGGCTGCATACTGGTCATGCCGTGACGTTGCTGCATGCTGGTCATGCCGTGATGTGGCTGCATGCTGGTCATGCCGTGACGTGGCTGCATACTGGTCATGCCGTGACGTGGCTGCATACTGGTCATGCCGTGACATGGCTGCATACTGGTCATGCCGTGACGTGGCTGCATACTGGTCATGCCGTGACGTGGCTGCATACTGGTCGTGCCGTGACGTGGCTGCATACTGGTTGTGCCGTGACTTGGCTGCATACTGGTCATGCTGTGACGTGGCTGCATGCTGGTCATGCCGTGACGTGGCTGCATACTGGTCATGCCGTGACGTGGCTGCATACTGGTCGTGCCGTGACGTGGCTGCAGACTGGTCATGCCGTGACGTGGCTGCATGCTGGTCATGCCGTGACGTGGCTGCATACTGGTCGTGCCGTGACGTGGCTGCATACTGGTCATGCTGTGACTGCATACTGGTCGTGCCGTGATGGTGGCTGCATGCTGGTCATGCCGTGACGTGGCTGCATACTGGTCATGCTGTGACTGCATACTGGTCATGCCGTGACGTGGCTGCATACTGGTCATGCCGTGACGTGGCTGCATACTGGTCATGCCGTGACGTGGCTGCATGCTGGTCATGCCGTGACGTGGCTGCATGCTGGTCATGCCGTGACGTGGCTGCATACTGGTCGTGCCGTGACGTGGCTGCATACTGGTTGTGCCGTGACTTGGCTGCATACTGGTCATGCTGTGACGTGGCTGCATGCTGGTCATGCCGTGACGTGGCTGCATACTGGTCATGCCGTGACGTGGCTGCATACTGGTCGTGCCGTGACGTGGCTGCAGACTGGTCATGCCGTGACGTGGCTGCATGCTGGTCATGCCGTGACGTGGCTGCATACTGGTCGTGCCGTGACGTGGCTGCATACTGGTCATGCTGTGACTGCATACTGGTCATGCCGTGACGTGGCTGCATACTGGTCATGCTGTGACTGCATACTGGCCGTGACGTGGCTGCATACTGGCCGTGACGTGGCTGCATACTGGTCGTGCCGTGACATGACTGCATACTGGTCGTGCCGTGATGTGGCTGAATACTGGTCATGCCATGACATGGCTGCATACTGGTCATGCCGTGACGTGGCTGCATACTGGCCGTGACGTGGCTGCATACTGGTCATGCCGTGACATGGCTGCATACTGGTCATGCCGTGACGTGGCTGCATACTGGCCGTGACGTGGCTGCATACAGGTCATGCCGTGACGTGGCTGCATACTGGTCGTGACGTGGCTGCATACTGGCCGTGACGTGGCTGCATACTGGTCGTGACGTGGCTGCAGGCTTATAACGCTTTGCCAAAGGGTTTCACTAAATGATATGTAGACAAATAGATCCAAAGAGGCACCGCAGGGTCCTGCACAAAAGATGCGCTCGTCAGCACGTAGGGGAGAGAGTACTAACCACACGAGTCCTGCAGAGAATTCAGCCACTGCGGCTCTCAAACTAGGATCACATGAAAAATAATACTATTTTATTGGTCACATTACTGACAAATGTATTAAAACCAAAAAAAAAAAATATGTAACAATGTGTATATAAAATATATATATTATATTAAAAACCCTGTAGTGGAATTGCAGTGTTTAATGTATGTGGGTGTATGGTAACATACCTTACCCCCTGAGATCTGACTCCAGAAGACTGTTCATGGTCCCAAGGTTCTGCAAAGTATCCGGCCGCTCTTCCTTCTCTTACCGTGCACCCCAAAACTGGGACAGTCTGACGGAGACTCTCACAGCCGCCACCAGTCTAAGGGGCCTATGCAGAGAGCAGCGCTAGAATAAATTGGAGAGTTTAAGAAAAAGTAGCTTTAATGGAGAGTTTTATTCTCCATATGCAGAAATGGGCGAAATCCGCTATTTTTAGCATTACTGCACGTGGAGAATTGTAAATGAGGAGATGCGCGCAGCTGAAAGGGGAGAAAAAAAATTGCGCATTTTTTTTTGTTTCCTTATAGCCGGCGAGCTCCTGCTTCTTGCCAACTTTAGTTGGCGGAGAAAATTGGAGAAAATCGCGCCAAAAACAGCCGCTAGATGGTGAGCGCGCCTTTCTGAATTTGGAAATTTTTCAGACTGGCGAGATGTAGTTTCTCGCCAGCCGTGCGGCGAGATTTTCAAATAGAAAAAAAAAATGGCGCTTTTTTCCTACCTCGCCATTTTCAGCTGTTTTTTGCGCGATTTTTGCCGGAAAATGGCGAGATTGTAAATAGCGCTGCTCTCTGCATGAGGCCCTAAGTCCTTTCATAACCAAAGCTGTCTCACATTTTAATCTGGTCTGTAACTGTTATATACGCCTATAATATATATTATCTGTAACTGTTACATACGCCTATAATATATATTATCTGTAACTGTTACATACGCCTATAATATATATTATCTGTAACTGCTACATACGCCTATAATATATATTATCTGTAACTGTTACATACGCCTATAATATATATTATCTGTAACTGCTACATACGCCTATAATATATATTATCTGTAACTGCTACATACGCCTATAATATATATTATCTGTAACTGTTACATACGCCTATAATATATATTATCTGTAACTGTTACATACGCCTATAATATATATTATCTGTAACTGTTACATACGCCTATAATATATATTATCTGTAACTGTTACATACGCCTATAATATATATTATCTGTAACTGTTACATACGCCTATAATATATATTATCTGTAACTGCTACATACGCCTATAATATATATTATCTGTAACTGTTACATACGCCTATAATATATATTATCTGTAACTGTTACATACGCCTATAATATATATTATCTGTAACTGTTACATACGCCTATAATATATATTATCTGTAACTGTTACATACGCCTATAATATATATTATCTGTAACTGCTACATACGCCTATAATATATATTATCTGTAACTGTTACATACGCCTATAATATATATTATCTGTAACTGTTACATACGCCTATAATATATATTATCTGTAACTGTTACATACGCCTATAATATATATTATCTGTAACTGTTACATACGCCTATAATATATATTATCTGTAACTGTTACACACGCCTATAATATATATTATCTGTAACTGTTACACACGCCTATAATATATATTATCTGTAACTGTTACATACGCCTATAATATATATTATCTGTAACTGCTACATACGCCTATAATATATATTATCTGTAACTGTTACATACGCCTATAATATATATTATCTGTAGCTGTTACATACGCCTATAATATATATTATCTGTAACTGTTACATACGCCTATAATATATATTATCTGTAACTGCTACATACGCCTATAATATATATTATCTGTAACTGTTACATACGCCTATAATATATATTATCTGTAACTGCTACATACGCCTATAATATATATTATCTGTAACTGTTACATACGCCTATAATATATATTATCTGTAACTGTTACATACGCCTATAATATATATTATCTGTAACTGTTACATACGCCTATAATATATATTATCTGTAACTGCTACATACGCCTATAATATATATTATCTGTAACTGTTACATACGCCTATAATATATATTATCTGTAACTGCTACATACGCCTATAATATATATTATCTGTAACTGTTACATACGCCTATAATATATATTATCTGTAACTGCTACATACGCCTATAATATATATTATCTGTAACTGTTACATACGCCTATAATATATATTATCTGTAACTGTTACATACGCCTATAATATATATTATCTGTAACTGTTACATACGCCTATAATATATATTATCTGTAATTGTTACATACGCCTATAATATATATTATCTGTAACTGTTACATACGCCTATATTATATATTATCTGTAACTGTTACATACGCCTATAATATATATTATCTGTAACTGCTACATACGCCTATAATATATATTATCTGTAACTGTTATATACGCCTATAATATATATTATCTGTAACTGTGACATACGCCTATAATATATATTATCTCTTACTGTGCATGCAATGTCTTGTATATAATGTATAACCCTGCTCACTTAATGTAACTATGTATTTGTAACCATGTATTTGTTATTATAACTCTGTGACCAGGACATACATGAAAATGAGAGGTAACTTGAAATAGATTACTTCCCGGTAACACGTTATATACATAAATAAAATAAATCGTACAGCAGGGACTGCCATCTAGTGGACAAGCGTACCAACTGCGTGTGTGAGTGTGAAATACTTTTATCACCCCCTGCCCATCCTTACATCTCACCCTATGTCACTATACCCCCCTCTGCCCCTCCTTACATCTCACCCTAATATCTCACTATACCCTCCTCTGCCCCTCCTTACGTCTCACCCTAATATCTCACTATACCCCCCTCTGCCCATCCTTACATCTCACCCTATGTCACTATACCCCCCTCTGCCCCTCCTTACATCTCACCCTAATATCTCACTATACCCCCCTCTGCCCCTCCTTACATCTCAGCCCTAATATCTCACTATACCCCCCTCTGCCCCTCCTTACATCTCAGCCCTAATATCTCACTATACCCTCCTCTGCCCCTCCTTACATCTCACCCTAATATCTCACTATACCCTCCTCTGCCCCTCCTTACATCTCACCCTAATATCTCACTATACCCTCCTCTGCCCCTCCTTACATCTCACCCTAATATCTCACTATACCCTCCTCTGCCCCTCCTTACATCTCACCCTAATATCTCACTATACCCTCCTCTGCCCCACCTTACATCTCAGCCCTAATATCTCACTATACCCTCCTCTGCCCCTCCTTACATCTCACCCTATCTCACTATACCCTCCTCTGCCCCTCCTTACATCTCACCCTAATATCTCACTATACACCGCTCTGCCCCTCCTTACATCTCACCCTAATATCTCACTATACCCTCCTCTGCCCCTCCTTACATCTCACCCTAATATCTCACTATACCCTCCTCTGCCCCTCCTTACATCTCAGCCCTAATATCTCAATATACCCTCCTCTGCCCCTCCTTACATCTCACCCTAATATCTCACTATACACTCCTCTGCCCCTCCTTACATCTCACCCTAATATCTCACTATACCCTCCTCTGCCCCTCCTTACATCTCACCCTAATATCTCACTATACCCTCCTCTGCCCCTCACTATACCCCTTCTGCCCCTCCTTACATCTCACCCTAATATCTCACTATACCCTCCTCTGCCCGCTCCTTACATCTCACCCTAATATCTCACTATACCCTCCTCTACCCCTCCTTACATCTCACCCTCATATATCTCACTATACCCCCCTCTGCCCCTCCTTACACCTCACCCTAATATCTCACTATACCCTCCTCTGCCCCTCCTTACATCTCACCCTAATATCTCACTATACCCTCCCCTGCCCCTCCTTACATCTTAGCCCTAATATCTCACTATACCACGCTCTGCCCCTCCTTGCATCTCCCCCTAATATCTCACTATACCCTCCTCTGTCCCTCCTTACATCTCACCCTAATATCTCGATATACCCCTCTCTGCCACTCCTTAGTCACACCATCCTCCCTATACATACTCTCATCACACTAATTCCCGCCTTCACACCTCTGCCCTCCCACGTGGCAAATATGGGCGTTTTGCCCTAATCCAAGATGGCCGCCACGCGCGTCGCCGCCTCCTATCACGTGACACTGCTTTCCCCTTGCCCTCTTGATGCCCGGCTTCTCAGCGAAGCGGTGAGCTGTGACCGCCCGATTGGTCGGCCTCGGAAGGAGGAGGAGGGGCCCGCCCCCTCTGCTCGCTCTCAACCAATGACGGCGCTCGTTTGCTGTGAGTGACGCCCCAGCTGCTTGGCCCCGCCCTTCTTGCTAACCGTGGCAGAGCACGGGACGGACGGGCTCATTCGCTTAACGCATAGGAGATGCCGCCCGCGGATATGATGAGGGGCGCCGAGGAGCTGGCGGACCAGGTACCGGCCGCACCCGGTTTCAGTCCCCTCCCCCTTTACTAACCCGCCACGGGTAATGGGACTGGTCAACCAAACCGTTACACTCATAACCCCCCTTGTTGTGAAATGGTATGGTCCACCCTTGGTGTCACCCCTTTAGCGGCTGGTGGTAGCTCCCAAGGGTCTGTGGTTGGCAAGGAGGGATGGGAGGAACCAAGGCAGATTGAGGGGGGGAGGGGAATAGCTAATTAACCCCTCTCAGGGCTGATATTACCCCCCCTCCCAGATCACATATAACCCCACTGACAGCTAATTACCCCCCCCCAGGTCAGCTAATTACCCCCCCCAGGTCAGCTAATTACCCCCCCCAGGTCAGCTAATTACCCCCCCCAGGTCAGCTAATTACCCCACTGATGGCTAATTACCGCCTCCTAGGTCTGATATAACCCCACTGACCGCTAATTACCCCCCTCCCAGGTCAGATATAACCCCACCGACGGCGAATTACCCCACTGACAGCTTATTACCCCTCCCAGGTCTGATGTGACAGCAAATTGCCCCTTCTGTCAAAACAATTATCTCCCCCACGTGATTATCTTAAATACCCCTCCACCCCATGATTAGCCATACCCCCAATGACGGCTAATTACCCCTCTGAGCTAATTATCATATTCTCAAGAAAGATGTACCCAATGACCGCTTGAATATCCCCCCCCGAGTGACATCTAATTACCCCTTCCCGCATCAGCTATATACCCCATAGTAATAGCTAATAACAGGTTATTAGCTTCTTCCAGGTCAGATATACCCCATGTGTGGTGTTATTGCCACAATATAAATATAGAAGGTAAATACCCCTCGCACACTACATATACCCCCTGCAGAGTAAACCGTAGCAGTCTGTATATAGAGATAACGAGCAATGTGGTTACAACTATAACATGCAGAACGCGCGCGCCGACTGACACACACATGCGCGCCGACTGACACACAAGCACGCTAACTGACACACAGACACGCGCTGACTGACACACACGCGCGCTGACTGACACACGCGCGCTGACTGACACACAGACACGCGCTGACTGACACACACGCGCGCTGACTGACACACACGCGCGCTGACTGACACACACGCGCGCTGACTGACACACACGCGCGCTGACTGACACACACGCGCGCTGATTGACACATGCGCGCTGACTGACACACGCGCGCTGACTGACACACACGCGCGCCGACTGACACACACGCGCGCCGACTGACACACACGCGCGCCGACTGACACACACGCGCGCCGACTGACACACACGCGCGCCGGCTGACACACACGTGCGCCGACTGACACACACGCGCCGACTGACACACACGCGCCGACTGACACACACGCGCGCGCCGACTGACAAACACGCGCGCCGACTGACAAACACGCGCGCCGACTGACACACACATGCGCGCCGACTGACACACAAGCACGCTAACTGACACACAGACACGCGCCGACTGACACACACGAGCGCTGGCACACACACGCCGACTGACTCACACACGCCGACTGACTCACACACACGCCGACTGACTCACACACGCCGACTGACTCACACACGCACACGCGCCGACTGACTCACACACACACACGAGCCGACTGACTCACACACGCACACGCGCTGACTGACTCGCACACGCTGACTGACTCACACACACACACACGCCGACTGACTCGCATACACACGCCGACTGACTCGCACACTCACACGCTGACTGACTCGCACACTCACACGCCGACTGACTCACACGCCGACTGACTCACACACACGCCGACTGACTCGCACACACACCGACTGACTCACACACACACACGCCGACTGACTCGCACACACACACGCCGACTGACTCACACACACACACACTCACACGCCGACTGACTCGCACACTCACGCCGACTGACTCGCACACTCACACGCCGACTGACTCGCACACTCACATGCCGACTGACTCGCACACTCACACGCCGACTGACTCGCACACTCACACGCCGACTGACTCGCACACTCACACGCCGACTGACTCGCACACTCACGCCGACTGACTCGCACACTCACACGCCGACTGACTCGCACACTCACACGCCGACTGACTCGCACACTCACACGCCGACTGACTCGCACACTCACACGCCGACTGACTCGCACACACACGCCGACTGACTCGCACACACACGTTGACTGACTCGCGCACACACGCCGACTGACTCGCGCACACACGCCGACTGACTCGCGCACACACGCCGACTGACTCGCGCACACACGCCGACTGACTCGCGCACACACGCCGACTGACTCGCGCACACACGCCGACTGACTCGCGCACACATGCCGACTGACTCGCACACTCACACGCCGACTGACTCACACACGCCGACTGACTCACACACACGCCGACTGACTCACACTCACACACATGCCGACTGACTCGCACACACACACGCCGACTGACTCGCACACACACGCCGACTGACTCGCACACTCACACGCCGAGTGACTCGCACACTCACACGCTGACTGACTCGCACACTCACACGCCGACTGACTCACACGCCGACTGACTCACACACTCACACGCCGACTGACTCACACACACACGCCGACTGACTCTCACACACACACACACGCCGACTGACTCACACACACACACGCCGACTGACACACGCCGACTGACACACACACACACATGCCGACTGACACACACACACGCCGACTGACTCACACACACACGCCGACTGACTCACACACACACACACACACGCCGACTGACTCACACACACACACGCCGACTGACTCACACACACACGCCGACTGACTCACACACACGCGCCGACTGACTCACACACACGCGCCAACTGACTCACACACACGCGCCGACTGACTCACACACACGCGCCGACTGACTCACACACACACACGCCGACTGACTCACACGCCGACTGACTCACACACACACACGCCGACTGACTCACACACACGCGCCGACTGACTCACACACACGCGCCGACTGACACACACACGCGCCGACTGACTCACACACACGCGCCGACTGACTCACACACACGCGCCGACTGACTCACACACACGCGCCGACTGACTCACACACACGCGCCGACTGACTCACACACACGCGCCGACTGACTCACACACACGCGCAGACTGACTCACACACGCGCCGACTGACTCACACATACGCGCCGACTGACGCACACACACGCCGACTGACTCACGCACACACGCCGACTGACTCGCGCACACACGCCGACTGACTCGCGCACACACGCCGACTGACTCGCGCACACACGCCGACTGACTCGCGCACACACGCCGACTGACTCGCGCACACACGCCGACTGACTCGCGCACACACGCCGACTGACTCACACACACTCCGACTGACTCACACACGCCGACTGACTCACACACACACGCCGACTGACTCACACACACACGCCGACTGACTCACACACACACGCCGACTGACTCACACACACGCCGACTGACTCACACACACACGCCGACTGACACACACACACACGCCGACTGACTCGCACACTCACACGCCGACTCACACACACACACACACACACACACACACACACACACACACACACACACACACGCCGACTGACTCACACACACACGCGCAGACTGACACACACGCCGACTTACACACACACACAAGCCGACTGAGACACACACGCTGACTCACACACGCCGACTGACTCATACATGCCGACTGACTAACACACACACGCCGACTGACTCACACACATGCGCCGACTGACACACACACGCGCCGACTGACACACACACGCGCCGACTGACACGCGCGCGCCGACTGACACACGCGCGCCGACTGACAAACACGCGCGCCGACTGACAAACACGCGCGCCGACTGACTCACACACGCCGACTGACTCATACATGCTGACTGACTAACACACACACGCCGACTGACTCACACACATGCGCCGACTGACTCACACACGCGCCGACTGACACACACCCGCGCTGACTGACACACACACGCCGACTGATTCACACACGCCGACTCACACACGCCGACTGACTCACACACACGCCGACTGACTCACACACACGCCGACTGACTCGCACACACACGCCGACTGACTCGCGCACACACGCCGACTGACTCGCGCGCACACGCCGACTGACTCGCGCGCACACGCCGACTGACTCGCGCGCACACGCCGACTGACTCGCGCGCACACGCCGACTGACTCGCGCGCACACGCCGACTGACTCGCGCGCACACGCCGACTGACTCGCGCGCACACGCCGACTGACTCGCGCGCACACGCCGACTGACTCGCGCGCACACGCCGACTGACTCGCGCACACGCCGACTGACTCACACACACACACACACACACGCCGACTGACTCGCGCACACACGCCGACTGACTCGCGCACACACGCCGACTGACTCGCGCACACACGCCGACTGACTCGCGCACACACGCCGACTGACTCGCGCACGCCGACTGACTCAGACACACACACGCCGACTGACTCGCGCACACGCCGACTGACTCACACACACACACGCCGACTGACTCGCGCACACACGCCGACTGACTCGCGCACACACGCCGACTGACTCGCGCGCACACGCCGACTGACTCGCGCGCACACGCCGACTGACTCGCGCGCACACGCCGACTGACTCGCGCGCACACGCCGACTGACTCGCGCGCACACGCCGACTGACTCGCGCGCACACGCCGACTGACTCGCGCACACATGCCGACTGACTCGCGCACACACGCCGACTGACTCGCGCACACACCGACTGACTCACACACACACACACGCCGACTGACTCGCGCACACACGCCGACTGACTCGCGCACACACGCCGACTGACTCGCGCACGCCGACTGACTCACACACACGCCGACTGACTCGCGCACACGCCGACTGACTCACACACACACACGCCGACTGACTCACACACACGCCGACTGACTCGCGCACACACGCCGACTGACTCGCGCACACACGCCGAATGACTCGCGCACGCCGACTGACTCGCGCACGCCGACTGACTCGCGCACGCCGACTGACTCGCGCACGCCGACTGACTCGCGCACGCCGACTGACTCGCACACGCCGACTGACTCGCACACGCCGACTGACTCGCACACGCCGACTGACTCGCACACGCCGACTGACTCGCACACGCCGACTGACTCGCACACGCCGACTGACTCGCACACGCCGACTGACTCGCACACGCCGACTGACTCGCACACGCCGACTGACTCACACACACGGCGACTGACTTGCACACTCACACGCCGACTCACACACACACACGCACAGACTGAGACACACACGCCGACTGACTCACACACACTGACACACACGCCGACTGACTCACACATGCCGACTGACTCACACACCCGCGCTGACTGACACACACGCCGACTGACACACACACACACACACGCCGACTGACTCACACACACACACGCCGACTGACACACACACAAACACACACGGATTGAGACATCTGTATATGTCACTTTGGTCCTATGTGGGACTGACTCCCTGTCTCCACCCCGCCCCCTTCCCTTGCAGTTCCTCCGTGTCACTAAGCGTTACCTCCCGCACCTGGCGCACCTCTGCCTGATCAGCACCTTCCTGGAGGATGGCCTCCGCATGTGGCTGCAGTGGGGGGAGCAGCGGGACTACATCAACATGTCCTGGGGCTGCGGGGCCTTCCTCGCCACCATCTTCATCATCATCAACATGTGCGGCCAGCTGGGTGAGCGCTGCCGAATATCACCGTGCTACACCGTGCAGCCACCCCCGGGGCGGGATCCTGTGTATTATACAGCGCTGCCGAGTATCACCGTGCTACACCGTGCAGCCACCCCCGGGGCGGGATCCTGTGTATTATACAGCGCTGCCGAGTATCACCGTTATACAACGTGCAGCCACCTCCGGGGCGGGATCCTGTGTATTATACAGCGCTGCCGAGTATCACCGTGCTACACCGTGCAGCCGCCCCCGGGGCGGGATCCTGTGTATTATACAGCGCTGCCGAGTATCACCGTTATACAACGTGCAGCCGCCCCCGGGGCGGGATCCTGTGTATTATACAGCGCTGCCGAGTATCACCGTGCTACACCGTGCAGCCGCCCCCGGGGCGGGATCCTGAGTAATACCTGTGTATTATACAGCGCTACGGAGTATCACCGTGCTACACCGTGCAGCCGCCCCCGGGGCGGGATCCTGTGTATTATACAGCACTACCGAGTATCACCGTTATACAACGTGCAGCCACCCCCGGGGCGGGATCCTGTGTATTATACAGCGCTGCCGAGTATCACCGTTATACAACGTGCAGCCACCTCTGGGATCCTGAGTAATATCTGTGTATTATACAGCGCCTTTCTATTACAGTTATACACGGTGCAGCCACCTCTGGGGCGGGATCCTGAGTAATACCTGTGTATTATACAGCGCCTTTCTATTACAGTTACACACGGTGCAGCCACCTCTGGGGCGGGATCCTGAGTAATACCTGTGTATTATACAGCGCCTTTCTATTACAGTTACACACGGTGCAGCCACCTCTGGGGCGGGATCCTGAGTAATATCTGTGTATTATACAGCGCCTTTCTATTACAGTTATACACGGTGCAGCCACCTCTGTGACGGGATCCTGAGTAATATCTGTGTATTATACAGCGCCTTTCTATTACAGTTACACACGGTGCAGCCACCTCTGGGGCGGGATCCTGAGTAATATCTGTGTATTATACAGCGCCTTTCTATTACAGTTATACACGGTGCAGCCACCTCTGGGGCGGGATCCTGAGTAATATCTGTGTATTATACAGCGCCTTTCTATTACAGTTATACACGGTGCAGCCACCTCTGGGGCGGGATCCTGAGTAATATCTGTGTATTATACAGCGCCTTTCTATTACAGTGATACACGGTGCAGCCACCTCTGGGGCGGGATCCTGAGTAATATCTGTGTATTATACAGCGCCTTTCTATTACAGTTATACACGGTGCAGCCACCTCTGGGGCGGGAACCTGAGTAATATCTGTGTATTATACAGCGCCTTTCTATTACAGTTACACACGGTGCAGCCACCTCTGGGGCGGGAATCTGAGTAATATCTGTGTATTATACAGCGCCTTTCTATTACAGTTACACACGGTGCAGCCACCTCTGGGGCGGGATCCTGAGTAATACCTGTGTATTATACAGCGCCTTTCTATTACAGTTATACACGGTGCAGCCACCTCTGGGGCGGGATCCTGAGTAATATCTGTGTATTATACAGCGCACCTTTCTATTACAGTTATACACGGTGCAGCCACCTCTGGGGCGGGATCCTGAGTAATATCTGTGTATTATACAGCGCCTTTCTATTACAGTTATACACGGTGCAGCCACCTCTGGGGCGGGAACCTGAGTAATATCTGTGTATTATACAGCGCCTTTCTATTACAGTTACACACGGTGCAGCCACCTCTGGGGCGGGAATCTGAGTAATATCTGTGTATTATACAGCGCCTTTCTATTACAGTTACACACGGTGCAGCCACCTCTGGGGCGGGATCCTGAGTAATATCTGTGTATTATACAGCGCCTTTCTATTACAGTTATACACGGTGCAGCCACCTCTGGGGCGGGAACCTGAGTAATATCTGTGTATTATACAGCGCCTTTCTATTACAGTTACACACGGTGCAGCCACCTCTGGGGCGGGAATCTGAGTAATATCTGTGTATTATACAGCGCCTTTCTATTACAGTTATACACGGTGCAGCCACCTCTGGGGCGGGATCCTGAGTAATACCTGTGTATTATACAGCGCCTTTCTATTACAGTTATACACGGTGCAGCCACCTCTGGGGCGGGATCCTGAGTAATATCTGTGTATTATACAGCGCACCTTTCTATTACAGTTATACACGGTGCAGCCACCTCTGGGGCGGGATCCTGAGTAATATCTGTGTATTATACAGCGCCTTTCTATTACAGTTATACACGGTGCAGCCACCTCTGGGGCGGGAACCTGAGTAATATCTGTGTATTATACAGCGCCTTTCTATTACAGTTACACACGGTGCAGCCACCTCTGGGGCGGGAATCTGAGTAATATCTGTGTATTATACAGCGCCTTTCTATTACAGTTACACACGGTGCAGCCACCTCTGGGGCGGGATCCTGAGTAATATCTGTGTATTATACAGCGCCTTTCTATTACAGTTATACACGGTGCAGCCACCTCTGGGGCGGGAACCTGAGTAATATCTGTGTATTATACAGCGCCTTTCTATTACAGTTACACACGGTGCAGCCACCTCTGGGGCGGGAATCTGAGTAATATCTGTGTATTATACAGCGCCTTTCTATTACAGTTATACACGGTGCAGCCACCTCTGGGGCGGGATCCTGAGTAATATCTGTGTATTATACAGCGCCTTTCTATTACAGTTACACAAGGTGCAGCCACCTCTGGGGCGGGATCCTGAGTAATATCTGTGTATTATACAGAGCCTTTCTATTACAGTTATACACGGTGCAGCCACCTCTGGGGCGGGATCCTGGGTAATATCTGTGTATTATACAGCGCCTTTCTATTACAGTTACACACGGTGCAGCCACCTCTGGGGCGGGATCCTGAGTAATATCTGTGTATTATACTGCGCCTTTCTATTACAGTTATACACGGTGCAGCCACCTCTGGGGCGGGATCCTGAGTAATATCTGTGTATTATACAGCGCCTTTCTATTACAGTTATACATGGTGCAGCCACCTCTGGGGCGGGATCCTGAGTAATATCTGTGTATTATACAGCGCCTTTCTATTACAGTTTTACACGGTGCAGCCACCTCTGGGGCGGGATCCTGAGTAATACCTGTGTATTATACAGCGCCTTTCTATTACAGTTTTACACGGTGCAGCCACCTCTGGGGCGGGATCCTGAGTAATACCTGTGTATTATACAGCGCCTTTCTATTACAGTTACACACGGTGCAGCCACCTCTGGGGCGGGATCCTGAGTAATGTCCGTCTCTCTCCCCTCAGCTGGCTGCGTTCTGGTCTTAACGAGAAAGTTTGTTCCGTACGCTTGTTTTGGTCTCTTTGGGATCATCGCTATGCAGGTGAGGACGTCTGACACACGGGGTTCCTATAAGTATAATAGGGTCAGTGACACCTCCCTGTGATGGGATAAGAGGGCGTCTCACACACGGGGTTCCTATAAGTATAATAGGGTCAGTGACACCTCCCTGTGATGAGATAAGAGGGCGTCTCACAAACGGGGTTCCTATAAGTATAATAGGGTCAGTGACACCTCCCTGTGATGGGGTAAGAGGACGTCTCACACACGGGGTTCCTATCAGTATAATAGGGTCAGTGTCACCTCCCTGTGATGGGATAAGAGGGCGTCTGACACACGGGGTTCCTATAAGTTTAATAGGGTCAGTGACACCTCCCTGTGAGGGGATAAGAGGGCGTCTGACACACGGGGTTCCTATAAGTTTAATAGGGTCAGTGACACCTCCCTGTGATGGGATAAGAGGGCGTCTCACACACGGGGTTCCTATAAGTATAATAGGGTCAGTGACACCTCCCTGTGAAGGGATAAGAGGGCGTCTCACAAACGGGGTTCCTATAAGTATAATAGGGTCAGTGACACCTCCCTGTGATGGGGTAAGAGGACGTCTCACACACGGGGTTCCTATCAGTATAATAGGGTCAGAGTCACCTCCCTGTGATGGGATAAGAGGGAGTCTCACACACGGGGTTCCTATAAGTATAATAGGGTCAGTGACACCTCCCTGTGATGGGATAAGAGGGCGTCTCACACACGGGGTTCCTATAAGTATAATAGGGTCAGTGACACCTCCCTGTGATGGGATAAGAGGGCGTCTCACACACGGGGTTCCTATCAGTATAATAGGGTCAGTGACACCTCCCTGTGATGGGATAAGAGGACGTCTGACACACGGGGTTCCTATAAATTTAATAGGGACAGTGACACCTCCCTGTGATGGGATAAGAGGATTTCTCACACACGGGGTTCCTATAAGTATAATAGGGTCAGCGACACCTCCCTGTGATGGGATAAGAGGGCGTCTCACACACGGGGTTCCTATAAGTATAATAGGGTCAGCGACACCTCCCTGTGAGGGGATAAGAGGGCGTCTCACACACGGGGTTCCTATAAGTATAATAGGGTCAGTGACACCTCCCTGTGATGGGATAAGAGGGCGTCTCACACACGGGGTTCCTATAAGTTTAATAGGGTCAGTGACACCTCCCTGTGATGGGATAAGAGGGCGTCTCCCACACGGGGTTCCTATAAGTTTAATAGGGTCAGTGACACCTCCCTGTGATGGGATAAGAGGGCGTCTCACACACGGGGTTCCTATAAGTTTAATAGGGTCAGTGACACCTCCCTGTGATGGGATAAGAGGGCGTCTCACACATAGGGTTCCTATAAGTTTAATAGGGTCAGTGACACCTCCCTGTGATGGGATAAGAGGGCGTCTCACACACGGGGTTCCTATAAGTATAATAGGGTCAGTGACACCTCCCTGTGATGGGATAAGAGGGCGTCTCACACACGGGGTTCCTATAAGTTTAATAGGGTCAGTGACACCTCCCTGTGATGGGATAAGAGGGCGTCTCACACATAGGGTTCCTATAAGTTTAATAGGGTCAGTGACACCTCCCTGTGATGGGATAAGAGGGCGTCTCACACACGGGGTTCCTATAAGTATAATAGGGTCAGTGACACCTCCCTGTGATGGGATAAGAGGGCGTCTCACACACGGGGTTCCTATAAATATAATAGGGTCAGTGACACCTCCCTGTGATGGGATAAGAGGACGTCTCACACACGGGGTTCCTATAAGTTTAATAGGGTCAGTGACACCTCCCTGTGATGGGATAAGAGGGCGTCTCACACATAGGGTTCCTATAAGTTTAATAGGGTCAGTGACACCTCCCTGTGATGGGATAAGAGGGCGTCTCACACACGGGGTTCCTATAAGTATAATAGGGTCAGTGACACCTCCCTGTGATGGGATAAGAGGGCGTCTCACACACTGGGTTCCTATAAGTATAATAGGGTCAGTGACACCTCCCTGTGATGGGATAAGAGGGCGTCTCACACACGGGGTTCCTATAAGTATAATAGGGTCAGCGACACCTCCCTGTGATGGGATAAGAGGGCGTCTCACACACGGGGTTCCTATAAGTATAATAGGGTCAGTGACACCTCCCTGTGATGGGATAAGAGGGCGTCTCACACACGGGGTTCCTATAAGTATAATAGGGTCAGCGACACCTCCCTGTGATGGGATAAGAGGGCGTCTCACACATGGGGTTCCTATAAGTATAATAGGGTCAGTGACACCTCCCTGTGATGGGATAAGAGGGTGTCTCACACACGTGGTTCCTATAAGTATAATAGGGTCAGCGACACCTCCCTGTGAGGGGATAAGAGGGCGTCTCACACACGGGGTTCCTATAAGTATAATAGGGTCAGTGACACCTCCCTGTGATGGGATAAGAGGATTTCTCACACACGGGGTTCCTATAAGTATAATAGGGTCAGCGACACCTCCCTGTGATGGGATAAGAGGGCGTCTCACACACGGGGTTCCTATAAGTATAATAGGGTCAGCGACACCTCCCTGTGAGGGGATAAGAGGGCGTCTCACACACGGGGTTCCTATAAGTATAATAGGGTCAGTGACACCTCCCTGTGATGGGATAAGAGGGCGTCTCACACACGGGGTTCCTATAAGTTTAATAGGGTCAGTGACACCTCCCTGTGATGGGATAAGAGGGCGTCTCCCACACGGGGTTCCTATAAGTTTAATAGGGTCAGTGACACCTCCCTGTGATGGGATAAGAGGGCGTCTCACACACGGGGTTCCTATAAGTTTAATAGGGTCAGTGACACCTCCCTGTGATGGGATAAGAGGGCGTCTCACACATAGGGTTCCTATAAGTTTAATAGGGTCAGTGACACCTCCCTGTGATGGGATAAGAGGGCGTCTCACACACGGGGTTCCTATAAGTATAATAGGGTCAGTGACACCTCCCTGTGATGGGATAAGAGGGCGTCTCACACACGGGGTTCCTATAAGTTTAATAGGGTCAGTGACACCTCCCTGTGATGGGATAAGAGGGCGTCTCACACATAGGGTTCCTATAAGTTTAATAGGGTCAGTGACACCTCCCTGTGATGGGATAAGAGGGCGTCTCACACACGGGGTTCCTATAAGTATAATAGGGTCAGTGACACCTCCCTGTGATGGGATAAGAGGGCGTCTCACACACGGGGTTCCTATAAATATAATAGGGTCAGTGACACCTCCCTGTGATGGGATAAGAGGACGTCTCACACACGGGGTTCCTATAAGTTTAATAGGGTCAGTGACACCTCCCTGTGATGGGATAAGAGGGCGTCTCACACATAGGGTTCCTATAAGTTTAATAGGGTCAGTGACACCTCCCTGTGATGGGATAAGAGGGCGTCTCACACACGGGGTTCCTATAAGTATAATAGGGTCAGTGACACCTCCCTGTGATGGGATAAGAGGGCGTCTCACACACTGGGTTCCTATAAGTATAATAGGGTCAGTGACACCTCCCTGTGATGGGATAAGAGGGCGTCTCACACACGGGGTTCCTATAAGTATAATAGGGTCAGCGACACCTCCCTGTGATGGGATAAGAGGGCGTCTCACACACGGGGTTCCTATAAGTATAATAGGGTCAGTGACACCTCCCTGTGATGGGATAAGAGGGCGTCTCACACACGGGGTTCCTATAAGTATAATAGGGTCAGCGACACCTCCCTGTGATGGGATAAGAGGGCGTCTCACACATGGGGTTCCTATAAGTATAATAGGGTCAGTGACACCTCCCTGTGATGGGATAAGAGGGTGTCTCACACACGTGGTTCCTATAAGTATAATAGGGTCAGTGACACCTCCCTGTGATGGGATAAGAGGGCGTCTCACACACGGGCTTCCTATAAGTATCTGTTTGTATCTTTCAGACTGTTATATACAGCATCCTGTGGGACATCAAATTCCTCATGAGGTGAGTGACTGTGTGAGTGCGCGCTCACACACCTCCCCTTCTCTCCTTTCCCAGGAACCTGGCTCTGGGTGTGTGTGTGTGTGCGCTCACACTCACACCTCCCCTTCTCTCTTTGGAACTTGGCTTTGGGTGTGTTTGAGTGTGCGCTCACACTCCCCTTCTCTTCTTGCCCTGGAACCTGGCTCTGTGTGTATGCGTTCACACTCACACCTCCCCTTCTCTCCTTTCCCAGGAACCTGGCTCTGGGTGTGTGTGTGTGTGTTCACACTCACACCTCCCTTTCTCTCTTTCCCCAGGAACCTGCCTCTGGGTGTGTGTGTGCGCTCACACTCACACCTCCCCTTCTCTCCTTTCCCAGGAACCTGGCTCTGGGTGTGTGTGTGCGCTCACACTCACACCTCTCCTTCTCTCCTTTCCCAGGAACCTGGCTCTGAGTGTGTGTGTGTGTGTGTGTGCGTTCACACTCACACTTCTCTCTTTCCCCAGGAACCTGGCTCTGGGTGTGTGTGTGTGCGCTCACACTCACACCTCCCCTTCTCTCTTTCCCCAGGAACCTGGCTCTGGGTGTGTGTGTGCGCGCTCACACTCACACCTCCCCTTCTCTCCTTTCCCAGGAACCTGGCTCTGGGTGTGTGTGCGCTCACACTCACACCTCCCCTTCTCTCCTTTCCCAGGAACCTGGCTCTGGGTGTGTGTGTGTGTGTGTGTGTGTGTGTGACTGTGCACTCACACTCACACCTCCCCTTCTTTCCTTTCCCAGGAACCTGGCTCTGGGTGTGTGTGTGCGCTCACACTCACACCTCCCCTTCTCTCCTTTCCCAGGAACCTGGCTCTGGGTGTGTGTGTGTGTGTGTGTGTGTGTGCGTTCACACTCACACTTCTCTCTTTCCCCAGGAACCTGGCTCTGGGTGTGTGTGTGTGTGCGCTCACACTCACACCTCCCCTTCTCTCTTTCCCCAGGAACCTGGCTCTGGGTGTGTGTGTGCGCGCTCACACTCACACCTCCCCTTCTCTCCTTTCCCAGGAACCTGGCTCTGGGTGTGTGTGCGCTCACACTCACACCTCCCCTTCTCTCATTTCCCAGGAACCTGGCTCTGGGTGTGTGTGTGTGTGTGTGTGTGTGTGACTGTGCACTCACACTCACACCTCCCCTTCTCTCCTTTCCCAGGAACCTGGCTCTGGGTGTGTGTGTGTGCTCACACTCACACCTCCCCTTCTCTCTTTCCCCAGGAACCTGGCTCTGGGTGTGTGTGTGTGTGTGCTCTCACACTCACACCTCCCCTTCTCTCCTTTCCCAGGAACCTTGCTCTGGGTGTGTGTGTGCGCTCACACTCACACCTCCCCTTCTCTCCTTTCCCAGGAACCTGGCTCTGGGTGTGTGTGTGAGACTGTGCACTCACACTCACGCCTCCCCTTCTCTCCTTTCCCAGTAACCTGGCTCTGGGTGTGTGTGTGTGCGTTCACACTCACACCTCCCCTTCTCTCTTTCTCCAGGATCCTGGCTCTGGGTGTATGCGTTCACACTCACACCTCCCCTTCTTTCCTTTCCCAGGAACCTGGCTCTGGGTGTGTGTGTGCGCTCACACTCACACCTCCCCTTCTCTCCTTTCCCAGGAACCTGGCTCTGGGTGTGTGCGCTCACACTCACACCTCCCCTTCTCTCCTTTCCCAGGAACCTGGCTCTGGGTGTGTGTGCGCTCACACTCACACCTCCCCTTCTCTCCTTTCCCAGGAACCTGGCTCTGGGTGTGTGTGTGTGCGCTCACACTCCCCTTCTCTCCTTTCCCAGGAACCTGGCTCTGGGTGTGTGTGTGTGTGTGTGCGCTCACACTCACACCTCCCCTTCTCTCTTTCCCCAGGAACTTGGCTCTGGGTGTGTGTGAGTGTGCGCTCACACTCACAACTCCCCTTCTCTCTTTCCCCAGGAACCTGGCTCTAGGTGTGTGTGTGCGCGCTCACACTCACACCTCCCCTTCTCTCCTTTCCCAGGAACCTGGCTCTGTGTGTGTGTGTGTGCGCTCACACTCACACCTCCCCTTCTCTCCTTTCCCAGGAACCTGGCTCTGGGTGTGTGTGTGTGTGCGCTCACACTCACACCTCCCCTTCTCTCTTTCCCCAGGAACTTGGTTCTGGGTGTGTGTGAGTGTGCGCTCACACTCACAACTCCCTTCTCTCTTTCCCCAGGAACTTGGCTCTAGGTGTGTGTGTGCGCGCTCACACTCACACCTCCCCTTCTCTCCTTTCCCAGGAACCTGGCTCTGTGTGTGTGTGTGCGCTCACACTCACACCTCCCCTTCTCTCCTTTCCCAGGAACCTGGCTCTGTGTGTGTGTGACTGTGCACTCACACTCATACCTCCCCTTCCCCAAGAACCTGGCTCTGGGTGTGTGACTGTATGAGTGTGCGCTCACACCTCCCCTTCTCTCCTTTTCCAGGAACCTGTGTGTTTGCGTGCGCTCACACCTCTGCTTCTCTCTTTCCCCAGGAACTGGCTCTGTGTGTGTGTGTGTGTGACTGTGAGTGTGTGCTCACACTCCCCTTCTCTCCTTCCCCAAGAACCTGACTGTGTGTGTGTGTGTGTGTGTGTGTGTGTGTGTGTGTGTGTGTGTCCGCTCACACCTCCACTTCTCTCCTTTTCCAGGAACCTATCTCTGTGTGTGTGCGTGCGCCCGTTCACACTCACACCCCCACTTCTCTCCTTTCCCAGGAACCTAGCTCTGTGTGTGTGTGACACTATAAGTGCGAGCTCACACTCACTTTCTCTCCTTCCTCAGGAACCTGGCTCTGGGTGTGTGTGTGTGTGTGTGTGAGACACTGTGAATGCACGCTCACACTCCCTTTCTCTCCTTCCCCAGGAACCTGACTCTGGGTGTGTGTGTGACACTGTGGGTGCGCGCTCACACTCCCTTTCTCTCCTTCCCCAGGAACCTGGCTCTGGGTGTGTGTTCGTGTGACACTGTGAGTGTGCGCTCACACTCCCTTTCTCTCCTTCCCCAGGAACCTGGCTCTGGGTGTGTGTGTGTGACACTGTCAGTGCGCGCTCACACTCCCTTTCTCTCCTTCCCCAGGAACCTGGCTCTGGGGGTGTATGTGTGTGTGACACTGTGAGTGCGCGCTCACACTCCCTTTCTCTCCTTCCCCAGGAACCTGGCTCTGTGTGTGTGTGTGTGTGTGTGTGTGTGTGACACTGCGAGTGCGCGCTCACACTCCCTTTCTCTCCTTCCCCAGGAATCTGGCTCTGGGGGTGTATGTGTGTGTGACACTGTGAGTGCGCGCTCACACTCCCTTTCTCTCCTTCCCCAGGAACCTGGCTCTGGGGGTGTGTGTGTGTGACACTGCGAGTGCGCGCTCACACTCCCTTTCTCTTCTTCCCCAGGAATCTGGCTCTGGGGGTGTATGTGTGTGTGAGACTGTGAGTGCGCGCTCACACTCCCTTTCTCTCCTTCCCCAGGAACCTGGCTCTGGGGGGGGGGGGGTGTGACACTGTGAGTGCGTGCTCACACTCCCTTTCTCTCCTTCCCCAGGAACCTGGCTCTGGGTGGGTGTGTGTGTGTGTGACACTGTGAGTGCACGCTCACACTCCCTTTCTCTCCTTCCCCAGGAACCTGGCTCTGGGGGTGTGTGTGTGACACTGTGAGTGTGCGCTCACACTCCCTTTCTCTCCTTCCCCAGGAACCTGGCTCTGGGGGGTGTGTGTGACACTGTGAGTGCGCGCACACACTCCCTTTCTCTCCTTCCCCAGGAACCTGGCTCTGGGGGTGTATGTGTGTGTGACACTGTGAGTGCGCGCTCACACTCCCTTTCTCTCCTTCCCCAGGAACCTGGCTCTGGGTGTGTGTGCGTGTGACACTGTGAGTGCACGCTCACACTCCCTTTCTCTCCTTCCCCAGTAACCTGGCTCTGGGTGTGTATGTGTGTGTGACACTGTGAGTCCGCGCTCACACTCCCTTTCTCTCCTTCCCCAGGAACCTGGCTCTGTGTGTGTGTGTGTGTGTGTGTGTGTGTGTGTGTGTGTGTGTGTGACACTGCGAGTGCGCGCTCACACTCCCTTTCTCTCCTTCCCCAGGAATCTGGCTCTGGGGGTGTATGTGTGTGTGACACTGTGAGTGTGCGCTCACACTCCCTTTCTCTCCTTCCCCAGGAACCTGGCTCTGGGGGGGGGGGTGTGTGTGACACTTTGAGTGCGCGCTCACACTCCCTTTCTCTCCTTCCCCAGGAACCTGGCTCTGGGTGGGTGTGTGTGTGTGTGTGTGTGACACCGTGAGTGCGCGCTCACACTCCCTTTCTCTCCTTCCCCAGGAACCTGGCTCTGGGGGTGTGTGTGTGACACTGTGAGTGCGCTCTCACACTCCCTTTCTCTCCTTCCCCAGGAACCTGGCTCTGGGGGGTGTGT
>NW_027454925.1:0-15000 GCF_040206685.1 Ascaphus truei | reverse complement strand
GGGATAAGAGGGCGTCTCACACACGGGGTTCCTATAAGTATAATAGGGTCAGTGACGCCTCCCTGTGATGGAATAAGAGGGCGTCTCACACACGGGGTTCCTATAAGTATAATAGGGTCAGTGACACCTCCCTGTGATGGGATAAGAGGGCGTCTCACACACGGGGTTCCTATAAGTATAATAGGGTCAGTGACACCTCCCTGTGATGGGATAAGAGGGCGTCTCACACACGGGGTTCCTATAAGTATAATAGGGTCAGTGACACCTCCCTGTGATGGGATAAGAGGGCGTCTCACACACGGGGTTCCTATAAGTATAATAGGGTCAGTGACACCTCCCTGTGATGGGATAAGAGGGCGTCTCACACACGGGTTCCTATAAGTATAATAGGGTCAGTGACACCTCCCTGTGATGGGATAAGAGGGCGTCTCACACACGGTGTTCCTATAAGTATAATAGGGTCAGTGACACCTCCCTGTGATGGGATAAGAGGGCGTCTCACACACGGGGTTCCTATAAGTATAATAGGGTCAGTGACACCTCCTTGTGATGGGATAAGAGAACGTCTCACACACGGGGTTCCTATAAGTATAATAGGGTCAGTGACACCTCCCTGTGAGGGTATAAGAGGACGTCTCACACACGGGGTTCCTATAAGTATAATAGGGTCACTGACACCTCCCTGTGAGGGGATAAGAGGACGTCTCACACATGGGGTTCCTATAAGTATAATAGGGTCAGTGACGCCTCCCTGTGATGGGATAAGAGGACGTCTCACAGACGGGGTTCCTATAAGTATAATAGGGTCAGTGACACCTCCCTGTGATGGGATAAGAGGGCGTCTCACACACGGTGTTCCTATAAGTATAATAGGGTCAGTGACACCTCCCTGTGATGGGATAAGAGGGCGTCTCACACACGGGGTTCCTATAAGTATAATAGGGTCAGTGACACCTCCTTGTGATGGGATAAGAGAACGTCTCACACACGGGGTTCCTATAAGTATAATAGGGTCAGTGACACCTCCCTGTGAGGGTATAAGAGGACGTCTCACACACGGGGTTCCTATAAGTATAATAGGGTCACTGACACCTCCCTGTGAGGGGATAAGAGGACGTCTCACACATGGGGTTCCTATAAGTATAATAGGGTCAGTGACGCCTCCCTGTGATGGGATAAGAGGACGTCTCACAGACGGGGTTCCTATAAGTATAATAGGGTCAGTGACACCTCCCTGTGATGGGATAAGAGGGTGTCTCACACACGGGGTTCTTATAAGATAATATGTTGAGTGACACCTCCCTGTGATGGGATAAGAGGGCGTCTCACACACGGGATTCCTATAAGTATAATAGGGTCACTGACACCTCCCTGTGATGGGATAAGAGGGCGTCTCGCACACGGGGTTCCTATACGTTAATAGGGTCAGTGACACCTCCCTGTGATGGGATACAGGGGCGTCTCACACACGGGGTTCCTATAAGTATAATAGGGTCAGTGACACCTCCCTGTGAGGGGATAAGAGGGCGTCTCACACACGGCGTTCCTATAAGTATAATAGGGTCAGTGACACCCCCTGTGATGGGATAAGAGGGCGTCTCACACACGGGGTTCTTATAAGATAATAGGGTCAGTGACGCCTCCCTGTGATGGGATAAAAGGGCGTCTCACACACGGGGTTCCTATAAGTATAATAGGGTCAGTGACACCTCCCTGTGATGGGATAAGAGGACGTCTCACACACGGGGTTCCTATCAGTATAATAGGGTCAGCGACACCTCCTTGTGATGGGATAAGAGGGCGTCTCACACACGGGGTTCCTATAAGTATAATAGGGTCAGTGACACCTCCCTGTGATGGGATAAGAGGGCGTCACACACGGGATTCCTATAAGTATAATAGGGTCACTGACACCTCCCTGTGATGGGATAAGAGGGCGTCTCACACACGGGGTTCCTATACGTTAATAGGGTCAGTGACACCTCCCTGTGATGGGATACGGGGGCGTCTCACACACGGGGTTCCTATAAGTATAATAGGGTCAGTGACACCTCCCTGTGATGGGATAAGAGGGCGTCTCACACACGGGGTTCCTATAAGTTAATAGGGTCAGTGACACCTCCCTGTGATGGGATAAGAGAGCGTGTCACACACGCCGTTCCTATAAGATAATAGGGTCAGTGACACCTCCCTGGGATGGGATACGGGGGCGTCTCACACACGGGGTTCCTATAAGTATAATAGGGTCAGTGACACCTCCCTGTGAGGGGATGCATGTATCTCCTCTGTGATAAGACAGGCCCTGCAGACAGGATTTTGGTCACCTCCATCAAACCCCGATCTTGTAAGTAAGACGCTCTATAATGACCTAAGGAGACAGGCGGCCTCATCAGATACTCAGCATCATTATACAGTGCGTTCCGTTCATTTGCCTATGTTATAACCTTTTTTTCCTGCAGGGGTCTGTGTGTCTCAGTGTCTGTCTGTCTGTCTGTCTCTGTGTGTATGTCGGTCTGTGTATGTGTCTGAGTGTCTGTCTCTCAGTGTGTCTGTCTGTTTGTGTCTCAGTGTTTGTGTGTGTCTGTGTGTGTCTCAGTGTCTGTCTGTCTGTCTCTGTGTGTATGTCGGTCTGTGTATGTCTGTTTCTGTCTGTCTCTCAGTGTGTGTGTCTGTTTCTGTCTGTCTGTCTCAGTGTGTGTGTCTGTTTGTGTCTCAGTGTCTGTGTGTGTCTGTGACTCCCTCACTATATTGGGGAGATATAAATATGTATATAATTGTATTTTAAGTAGGTTTATATAGTTACATAGTTATGGGGGGGAGGGGGCAGCGGGGAAGAAGTGTGTTGGGAATGGGGGGGGGGGTATTTTTTGTACTGGGATCAGAGCATTTCAGCATTAAAGATTTCTTTTATTCTGCAGTTTATTCTGTTTTATTAGTAAGCAACACTAATATACAGAGACGCAATACAGGGAGAGGGGAACCCTGCCCTGCAGAGCTTACACTCTAATATACAGAGACGCAATACAGGGAGAGGGGAACCCTGCCCTGCAGAGCTTACACACTAATATACAGAGGGACACAGATACAATACAGGGGGAGGAGGAACTATTGGGAGAAAGGAATCCTGCCCCGCAGAGCTTACACTCTAATATACAGAGGGACACAGATACAATACAGGGAGAGGAGGGACCATTAGGAGAAGGGAATCCTGCCCCGCAGAGCTTACACTCTAATATACAGAGACGCAATACAGGTAGAGGAGGAACCCTGCCCTGCAGAGCTTACACTCTAATATACAGAGGGACACCGAAACAATACAGGGAGAGGGGGAACCATTGGGAGAAGGGAATCCTGCCCCGCAGAGCTTACACTCTAATATACAGAGGGACACAGATACAATACAGGGAGAGGAGGGACCATTAGGAGAAGGGAATCCTGCCCCGCAGAGCTTACACTCTAATATACAGAGACGCAATACAGGTAGAGGAGGAACCCTGCCCTGCAGAGCTTACACTCTAATATACAGAGGGACACCGAAACAATACAGGGAGAGGGGGAACCATTGGGAGAAGGGAATCCTGCCCCGCAGAGCTTACACTCTAATATACAGAGGGACACAGATACAATACAGGGAGAGGAGGGAACATTGGGAGAAGGGAATCCTGCCCCGCAGAGCTTACACTCTAATATACAGAGGGATACAGATACAATACAGGGAGAGGGGTAACCATTGGGAGACGGGAACCCTGCCCCGCAGAGCTCACACTCTAATATACAGAGGGACACAGATACAATACAGGGAGAGGAGGGACCATTGGGAGAAGGGAATCCTGTCCCGCAGAGCTTACACTCTAATATACAGAGGGACACAGATACAATACAGGGAGAGGAGGGACCATTGGGAGAAGGGAATCCTGCCCCGCAGAGCTTACACTCTAATATACAGAGGGACACAGGTACAATACAGGGAGAGGGGGGACAATTGGAAGAAGGGGATCCTGCCCCGAAGAGCTTACACTCTAATATACAGAGGGGCACAGATACAATACAGGGAGAGGGAACCAGTGGGAGAAGGGAATCCTGCCCCGCAGAGCTTACACTCTAATATACAGAGGGACACAGATACAATACAGGGAGAGGGAACCAGTGGGAGAAGGGAATCCTGCCCCGCAGAGCTTACACTCTAATATACAGAGGGACACAGATACAATACAGGGAGAGGAGGAACCATTGGGAGAGGGAAATCCTGCCCCGCAGAGCTTACACTCTAATATACAGAGGGACACAGATACAATACAGGGAGAGGAGGAACCATTGGGAGAAGGGAATCCTGCCCCGCAGAGCTTACACTCTAATATACAGAGGGACACAGATACAATACAGGGAGAGGGAACCATTGGAGAAGGGAATCCTGTCCCGCAGAGCTTACACTCTAATATACAGAGGGGCACAGATACAATACAGGGAGAGGGGGGACCATTGGGACAAGGGAATCCTGCCCCGCAGAGCTTACACTCTAATATACAGAGGGACACAGGTACAATACAGGGAGAGGAGGGACCATTGGGAGAAGGGAATCCTGCCCTGCAGAGCTTACACTCTAATATACAGAGGGGCACAGATACAATACAGGGAGAGGAGGGACCATTGGGAGAAGGGAATCCTGCCCCGCAGAGCTTACACTCTAATATACAGAGGGACACAGATACAATACAGGGAGAGGAGGAACCATTGGGAGAAGGGAGTCCTGCCCCGCAGAGCTTACACTCTAATATACAGAGGGACACAGGTACAATACAGGGAGAGGAGGAACCATTGGGAGAAGGGAATCCTGCCCCGCAGAGCTTACACTCTAGTATACAGAGGGACACAGGTACAATACAGGGAGAGGAGGGAACATTGGGAGAAGGGATCCCTGCCCCGCAGAGCTTACACTCTAATATACAGAGGGACACAGGTACAATACAGGGAGAGGAGGGAACATTGGGAGAAGGGATTCCTGCCCCACAGAGCTTACACTCTAATATACAGAGGGACACAGGTACAATACAGGGAGAGGAGGGACCATTGGGAGAAGGGAATCCTGCCCCGCAGAGCTTACACTCTAATATACAGAGGGACACAGGTACAATACAGGGAGAGGAGGGACCATTGGGAGAAGGGAATCCTGCCCCGCAGAGCTTACACTCTAATATACAGAGGGACACAGGTACAATACAGGGAGAGGAGGAACCATTGGGAGAAGGGGATCCTGCCCCGCTGAGCTTACACTCTAATATACAGAGGGACACAGGTACAATACAGGGAGAGGAGGAACCATTGGGAGAAGGGAATCCTGCCCTAGTCACGTGACGGCTCGGTGACGTCACAGCAGCAGCGCGAGGAGAGGAGTTATGTCCCTGCTCTCTTGCCTTACTTACTGATCCAGGAAATACGAGAGGGGAAAGTGTGTGTGTGTGTGTGTGTGTGTGTGTGTGTGTGTGTGTGTGTGTGTGTGTGTGTGTGTGTGTGTGTGTGTGTGTGTGTGTGTGTGTGTCTCAGACTGTCTGTGTGTGTGTGTGTGTGTGTGTCTCAGACTGTCTGTGTGTGTGTGTGTGTGTGTGTGTGTGTGTCTCAGACTGTCTCTCTGTGTGTGTGTGTGTGTGTGTGTGTGTGTGTGTCAGACTGTGTGTGTGTGTGTCAGACTGTGTGTGTGTGTGTGTGTGTGTGTGTGTGTGTGTGTGTGTGTCTCAGACTGTGTGTGTGTGTGTCTCAGACTGTCTGTGTCTCAGACTGTGTGTGTGTGTGTGTGTGTGTGTGTGTGTGTGTGTGTGTGTGTGTGTGTGTGTCTCAGACTGTCTGTGTGTGTGTGTGTGTGTCTCAGACTGTCTGTGTGTGTGTGTCTCAGACTGTGTGTGTGTGTGTGTGTGTGTCTCAGACTTTCTGTCTGTGTGTGTGTGTGTGTGTGTGTGTGTGTGTGTGTGTGTGTGTGTGTGTGTGTGTGTCTCAGACTGTCTGTGTGTGTGGGTGTGTGTGTGTGTGTGTGTGTCTCAGACTGTCTGTGTGTGTGTGTGTGTGTCTCAGACTGTCTGTGTGTGTGTGTCTCAGACTGTCTGTGTGTGTGTGTGTGTGTCTCAGACTGTCTGTGTGTGTGTGTGTGTGTGTGTGTCTCAGACTGTGTGTGTCTCTCAGACTGTGTATGTGTGTGTGTGTGTGTGTGTGTGTGTCTCAGACTATGTGTGTGTGTTAGAGTAACGTGTCTCTTTCCCCCACAGACTCTAAGCGAGAGAACACTAAGGATACAGGATGGTGAGTATATATACCCCACCCTGTGTATATAACATACCCCATGTGAGGGGCAGCTGTATATACCACCCTGTGTATATAACATACCCCATGTGAGGGGCAGCTGTATATACCACCCTGTGTATATAACATACCCCATGTGAAGGGCGGCTGTATATACCATCCTGTGTATATAACATACCCCAGGGGAGGGGCAGCTGTATATACCACCCTGTGTATGTAACATACCCCAGGGGAGGGGCAGCTGTATATACCACCCTGTGTGTATAACATACCCCATGTGAGGGGCAGCTGTATATACCACCCTGTGTATATAACATACCCCATGTGAGGGGCAGCTGTATATACCACCCTGTGTATATAACATACCCCAGGGGAGGGGCAGCTGTATATACCACCCTGTGTTTATACTATGTTGCACGTAATACAATATGGGTTAATGTCACTGCTGTATCTTTATTTATTCCATATGCCTTTGTACTGCGCTGTGGTATGTGTCGGTGCTTTATTAATAAACCTTGTCTGTTTTATAGGGAGAGAGAAAAGGAACTAACAAATATTATCCTCCGGACTTCGACCCAGCCAAGGTAAGGGAGAGAGTGTGCGTGTGTGACACAGTGTGGGTCTGTGGGAGAGAGTGTGCGTGTGTGACACAGTGTGGGTCTGTGGGAGAGAGTGTGTGTGTGACAGTGGGATCTGTGGAGAGAGTGTGTGTGTGACAGTGGGATCTGTGGGAGAGAGTGCGTGTGTGACACAGTGAGTCTGTGGGAGAGAGTGTGCGTGTGTGAGACAGTGTGAGTATGTGGGAGAGAGTGTGCGTGTGTGACACAGTGTGCGTCTGTGGGAGACAATGTGCGTCTGTGGGAGACAGTGTGCGTCTGTGGGAGACAGTGTGCGTCTGTGGGAGACAGTGTGCGTCTGTGGGAGACAGTGTGCATATGTGTGGGTCTGTGGGAGAGAGTGTGCGTGTGATATTGTGGGTCTGTGGGAGAGAGTGTGCGTGTGATAGTGTGGGTCTGTGGGAGAGAGTGTGCGTGTGTGAGACAGTGTGGATCTGTGAGTGTGTGAAAGCGTGAGTGCTTGAGCGTGTGTGTCAGTGTGAGTGTGAGAACGCGCAAATGTGTGACAGCGAGAGTGTGCAAGTGTGTGTGACAGCGTGAGTCTGAGTGCAGTGAAAATAGCGCCCTGATAAATGATTCCTGCGTCTCTCTCTTTCTCCCCCCCCCCCCCCCCCCCCCAGCATGGATCCCTCAATCGTTACAAAAACAGCCACCCCCTGCGGGAAAGGGCCCGGAAACTGTCCCAGGGCATCCTCATCATCAGGTGAGAGGAAGGGGTTAACGGAGCGATGCTCTGCGGGTCTCTGGCAGTGAGATGGGGTAAGGGAGCGACGCTCTGCAGATCTCTGGCAGTGAGAGGGGGTAAGGGAGCGACGCTCTGCAGGTCTCTGGCAGGGAGAGGGGGTAAGGGAGCGACGCTCTGCAGGTCTCTGGCAGGGA
Organism: Ascaphus truei; assembly: GCF_040206685.1. NCBI lineage: Eukaryota > Metazoa > Chordata > Amphibia > Anura > Ascaphidae > Ascaphus > Ascaphus truei. The sequence continues at coordinate 7,216 of NW_027454925.1, read as the reverse complement.
GAGGGGGTAAGGGAGCGACGCTCTGCAGATCTCTGGCAGTGAGAGGGGGAAGGGAGCGACGCTCTGCAGGTCTCTGGCAGGGAGAGGGGGTAAGGGAGCGACGCTCTGCAGGTCTCTGGCAGGGAGTAAGGGAGCGACGCTCTGCAGGTCTCTGGCAGGGAGAGGGGGTAAGGGAGCGACGCTCTGCAGGGAGAGGGGTGTAAGGGAGCGATGCTCTGGCAGGGAGAGGAGGTAAGGGAGCGACGCTCTGCAGGTCTCTGGCAGGGAGAGGGGGTAAGGGAGCGACGCTCTGCAGGGAGAGGGGGTAAGGGAGCGATGCTCTGGCAGGGAGAGGAGGTAAAGGAGCGACGCTCTGCAGGTCTCTGGCAGGGAGAGGGGTTAAGGGAGCGACGCTCTGCAGGTCTCTGGCAGGGAGAGGGGGTAAGGGAGCGACGCTCTGCAGGTCTCTGGCAGGGAGAGGGGGTAAGGGAGCGACGCTCTGCAGGTCTCTGGCAGGGAGAGGGGGTAAGGGAGCGACGCTCTGCATGTCTCTGGCAGGGAGAGGAGGTAAGGGAGCGATGCTCTGCATGTCTCTGGCAGGGAGAGGGGGTAAGGGAGCGACGCTCTGCATGTCTCTGGCAGGGAGAGGGGGTAAGGGAGCGACGCTCTGCAGGTCTCTGGCAGGGAGAGGGTAAGGGAGCGATGCTCTGCAGGTCTCTGGCAGGGATAGGGGGTAAGGGAGCGACGCTCTGCAGGTCTCTGGCAGGGAGAGGGGGTAAGGGAGCGACGCTCTGTAGGTCTCTGGCAGGGAGAGGGGGTAAGGGAGCGACGCTCTGCAGGTCTCTGGCAGGGAGAGGGGGTAAGGGAGCGACGCTCTGCATGTCTCTGGCAGGGAGAGGGGTTAAGGAGCGATGCTCTGCAGGTCTCTGGCAGGGAGAGGGGGTAAGGGAGCGACGCTCTGCAGGTCTCTGGCAGGGAGAGGGGGTAAGGGAGCGACGCTCTGCAGATCTCTGGCAGGGAGAGGGGGTAAGGGAGCGACGCTCTGCATGTCTCTGGCAGGGAGAGGGGGTAAGGGAGCGACGCTCTGTGGGTCTCTGGCAGGGAGAGGAGGTAAGGGAGCGACGCTCTGCAGGTCTCTGGCAGGGAGAGGGGGGTAAGGGAGCGACGCTCTGCAGGTCTCTGGCAGGGAGAGGGGGTAAGGGAGCGACGCTCTGCAGGTCTCTGGCAGGGAGAGGGTAAGGGAGCGATGCTCTGCAGGTCTCTGGCAGGGAGAGGGGGTAAGGGAGCGACGCTCTGCAGGTCTCTGGCAGGGAGAGGGGGTAAGGGAGCGACGCACTGCAGGTCTCTGGCAGGGAGAGGGGGTAAGGGAGCGACGCTCTGCAGGTCTCTGGCAGAGAGAGAGGGTAAGGGAGCGACGCTCTGCAGGTCTCCGGCAGGGAGAGGGGGTAAGGGAGCGATGCTCTGCAGGTCTCCGGCAGGGAGAGGGGGTAAGGGAGCGATGCTCTGCATGTCTCTGGCTGGGGAGGGGTTAATGTCCTGTGTCTCCGGCAGGTTTGAGATGCCGTATAACATCTGGTGCGACGGCTGTAAGAATCACATCGGAATGGGTATGACCCCCCCCCCCCGCTCACCCCCTGACACTCCCCCCCCCCCCCCCGCTGACCCCCTGACACTCCCCCCCCCCCCACTGACCCCCTGACTCTCCCCCCCTGCTGACCCCCTGACTCTCCCCCCCCCCCCGCTGACCCCCTGACTCTCCCCCCCTGCTGACCCCCTGACTCTCCCCCCCCTGCTGACCCCCTGACTCTCCCCCCCCCCCCGCTGACCCCCTGACTCTCCCCCCCCCCCCCCCGCTGACCCCCTGACTCTCCCCCCCTGCTGACCCCCTGACTCTCCCCCCCCCGCTGACCCCCTGACTTTCCCCCCCCCGCTGACCCCCTGACTCTCCCCCCCTGCTGACCCCCTGACTCTCCCCCCCTGCTGACCCCCTGACTCTCCCCCCCCTGCTGACCCCCTGACTCTCCCCCCCCCCACTGACCCCCTGACTTTCCCCCCCGCTGACCCCCTGACTCTTCCCCCCCCGCTGACCCCCTGACTCTCCCCCCCCACTGACCCCCTGACTCTCCCCCCCCACTGACCCCCTGACTCTCCCCCCCCCACTGACCCCCTGACTCTCCCCCCCCCGCTGACCCCCTGACTCCCCCCCCGCTGACCCCCTGACTCCCCCCCTGCTGACCCCCTGACTCTCCCCCCCCGCTGACCCCCTGACTCTCCCCTGCTTCTGACCCCCTGACTCTCCCCCGCTGCTGACCCCCTGACTCTCTCGCTCCCCCCCCCCCCCCACTGACTCCCTGACTCTCCCCCCCCGCTGACCCCCCTGACTCCCCCCCCACTGACCCCCTGACTCTCCCCCCCTGCTGACCCCCTGACTCCCCCCCCCGCTGACCCCCTGACTCTCCCCCCCTGCTGACCCCCTGACTCTCCCCCCCCCCGCTGACCCCCTGACTTTCCCCCCCCCGCTGACCCCCTGACTCTTCCCCCCCCGCTGACCCCCTGACTCCCCCCCCCGCTGACCCCCTGACTCTCCCCCCCCCCGCTGACCCCCTGACTCCCCCCCCCGCTGACCCCCTGACTCTCCCCCCCCGCTGACCCCCCTGACTCTCCCCTGCTTCTGACCCCCTGACTCTCCCCCGCTGCTGACCCCCTGACTCTCTCGCTCCCCCCTCACACTGACTCCCTGACTCTCCCCCCCCACTGACCCCCTGACTCTCCCCCCCCCACTGACCCCCTGACTCTCCCCCCCTGCTGACCCCCTGACTCTCCCCCCCCCGCTGACCCCCTGACTCTCCCCCACTGCTGACCCCCTGACTCCCCCCCCGCTGACCCCCTGACTCTCCCCCCGCTGACCCCCTGACTCTCCCCCCTCGCTGACCCCCCGACTCTACCCCGCTGCTGACCCCCTGACTCTCCCCCCCCGCTGACCCCCTGACTCTTCCCCCCCCCCCGCTGACCCCCTGACTCTCCCCTGCTTCTGACCCCCTGACTCTCCCCTGCTTCTGACCCCCTGACTCTCCCCTGCTTCTGACCCCCTGACTCTCCCCCCCGCTGACCCCCTGACTCTCCCCTGCTTCTGACCCCCTGACTCTCCCCTGCTTCTGACCCCCTGACTCTCCCCCGCTGCTGACCCCCTGACTCTCCCCCGCTGCTGACATGACTCTCTCGCTCCCCCCCCCTCACACTGACTCCCCTACTGACCCCCTGACTCTCCCCCTCACACTGACTCCCCTGATTCTCCCCCCCTCACGCTGACTCTCTCTCTTTCAGGGGTACGATATAACGCAGAGAAGAAAAAAGTGGGAAATTACTACACAACCCCGATTTACCGGTAACATCCTGCCCCGCAGAGCTTACACTCTAATATACAGAGGGACACAGATACAATACAGGGAGAGGGGGGACCATTGGGAGAAGGGAATCCTGCCCCGCAGAGCTTACACTCTAATATACAGAGGGACACAGGTACAATACAGGGAGAGGAGGAACCATTGGGAGAAGGGAATCCTGCCCCGCAGAGCTTACACTCTAATATACAGAGGGACACAGGTACAATACAGGGAGAGGAGGAACCATTGGGAGGAGGGAATCCTGCCCCGCAGAGCTTACACTCTAATATACAGAGGGACACAGATACAATACAGGGAGAGGAGGAACCATTGGGAGAAGGGAATCCTGCCCCGCAGAGCTTACACTCTAATATACAGAGGGGACACAGGTACAATACAGGGAGAGGAGGGACCATTGGGAGAAGGGAATCCTGCCCCGCAGAGCTTACACTCTAATATACAGAGGGACACAGATACAATACAGGGAGAGGGGGGACCATTGGGAGAAGGGAATCCTGCCCCGCAGAGCTTACACTCTAATATACAGAGGGACACAGATACAATACAGGGAGAGGAGGAACCATTGGGAGAGGGAATCCTTCCCACTTAGAGCTTACACTCTAATATACAGAGGGACACAGATACAATACAGGGAGAGGAGGAACCATTGGGAGAAGGGAATCCTGCCCAGCAGAGCTTACACTCTAATATACAGAGGGACCACAGGTTACAATACAGGAGAGGAGGAACCATTGGGAGAAGGGAGTCCTGCCCCGCAGAGCTTACACTCTAATATACAGAGGGACACAGATACAATACAGGGAGAGGGAACCATTGGGAGAAGGGAATCCTGCTCCGCAGAGCTTACACTCTAATATACAGAGGGACACAGATACAATACAGGGAGAGGAGGAACCATTGGGAGAAGAGAATCTTGCCCCGCAGAGCTTACACTCTAATATACAGAGGGACACAGATACAATACAGGGAGAGGAGGAACCATTGGGAGAAGGGAGTCCTGCCCCGCAGAGCTTACACTCTAATATACAGAGGGGCACAGATACAATACAGGGAGAGGAGCAGCACTGATCTCTCTCTCGCCCCCCACAGGTTTAGAATGAAATGTCACTTGTGTGTCAATTACATCGAGATGCAGACAGACCCCGCGAGCTGCGATTACGTCATCGTGTGCGGCGCACAGAGGAAGGAGGAGCGATGGGACATGGGGGAGAACGAGCAGATACTCACCACGGGTCAGTGTGTGTCCCCCCCCCCCCCCCGCAGGGTGACACAGTGACACAGACAGGAGGGAGCTATGGGACATGGAGTCTGTCCCTCCCCCGCAGGGTGACACAGTGACACAGACAGGAGGGAGCTATGGGACATGGAGTCTGTCCCTCCCCCCCGCAGGGTGACACAGTGACACAGACAGGAGGGAGCTATGGGACATGGAGTCTGTCCCTCCCCCCCGCAGGGTGACACAGTGACACAGACAGGAGGGAGCTATGGGACATGGAGTCTGTCCCTCCCCCCGCAGGGTGACACAGTGACAGGGGGGAGCTATGGGACATGGAGTCTGTCCCTCCCCCCGCAGGGTGACACAGTGACACAGACAGGAGGGAGCTATGGGACACGGAGTCTGTCCCCTCCCCCCGCAGGGTGACACAGTGACACAGACAGGAGGGGAGCTATGGGACATGGTGTCTGTCCCTCCCCCCGCAGGGGTGACACAGACAGGAGGGAGCTATGGGACACGGAGTCTGTCCCTCCCCCCGCAGGGTGACACAGTGACACAGACAGGAGGGAGCTATGGGACATGGAGTCTGTCCCTCCCCCCGCAGGGTGACACAGTGACACAGACAGGAGGGAAGCTATGGGACATGGTGTCTGTCCCTCCCCCCGCAGGGTGACACAGTGACAGGGGGGGAGCTATGGGACATGGAGTCTGTCCCACCCCCCCGCAGGGTGACACAGACAGGAGGGAGCTATGGGACATGGAGTCTGTCCCTCCCCCCGCAGGGTGACACAGTGACACAGACAGGAGGGAGCTATGGGACACGGAGTCTGTCCCTCCCCCCGCAGGGTGACACAGTGACACAGACAGGAGGGAGCTATGGGACAGGGTGTCTGTCCCCTCCCCCCGCAGGGTGACACAGGGTGACACAGACAGGAGGGAGCTATGGGACACGGAGTCTGTCCCTCCCCCCGCAGGGTGACACAGGGTGACACAGACAGGAGGGAGCTATGGGGACATGGAGTCTGTCCCACCCCCCGCAGGGTGACACAGTGACACAGACAGGAGGGAGCTATGGGACATGGTGTCTGTCCCTCCCCCCGCAGGGTGACACAGTGACACAGGACAGGAGGGAGCTATGGGACATGGAGTCTGTCCCACCCCCCGCAGTGTGACACAGTGACACAGACAGGAGGGAGCTATGGGACATGGAGTCTGTCCCTCCCCCCGCAGGGGTGACACAAGGGTGACACAGACAGGAGGGAGCTATGGGACATGGTGTCTGTCCCTCCCCCCGCAGGGTGACACAGGGTGACACAGACAGGAGGGAGCTATGGGACATGGAGTCTGTCCCACCCCCCGCAGGGTGACACAGTGACACAGACAGGAGGGAGCTATGGGACACGGAGTCTGTCCCTTCCCCCCGCAGGGTGACACAGTGACACAGACAGGAGGGAGCTATGGGACATGGAGTCTGTCCCTCCCCCCGCAGGGTGACACAGTGACACAGACAGGAGGGAGCTATGGGACATGGAGTCTGTCCTTCCCCCCGCAGGGTGGACACAGTGACACAGACAGGAGGGAGCTATGGGACACGGAGTCTGTCCCTCCCCCCGCAGGGTGACACAGGGTGACACAGACAGGAGGGAGCTATGGGGACATGGAGTCCTGTCCCACCCCCCCGCAGGGTGACACAGTGACACAGACAGGAGGGAGCTATGGGACATGGAGTCTGTCCCCTCCCCCCCGCAGGGTGACACAGGGGTGACACAGACAGGAGGGAGCTATGGGACATGGTGTCTGTCCCTCCCCCCGCAGGGTGACACAGGGTGACACAGACAGGAGGGAGCTATGGGGACATGGAGTCTGTCCTCCCCCCCGCAGGGTGACACAGGTGACACAGACAGGAGGGAGCTATGGGACACGGAGTCTGTCCCCTCCCCCCGCAGGGTGACACAGTGACACAGACAGGAGGGAGCTATGGGACATGGAGTCTGTCCCTCCCCCCGCAGGGTGACACAGTGACACAGACAGGAGGGAGCTATGGGACATGGAGTCTGTCCTTCCCCCCGCAGGGTGACACAGTGACACAGACAGGAGGGAGCTATGGGGACACGGAGTCTGTCCCTCCCCCCGCAGGGTGACACAGGGTGACACAGACAGGAGGGAGCTATGGGACATGGAGTCTGTCCCACCCCCCGCAGGGTGACACAGTGACACAGACAGGAGGGAGCTATGGGACATGGAGTCTGTCCCTCCCCCCGCAGGGTGACACAAGGGTGACACAGACAGGAGTGGAGCTATGGGACATGGTGTCTGTCCCTCCCCCCGCAGGGTGACACAGGGTGACACAGACAGAGAGGAGCTATGGGACATGGAGTCTGTCCCTCCCCCCGCAGGGTACACAGTGACACAGACAGGAGGGAGCTATGGGACACGGAGTCTGTCCCTCCCCCCGCAGGGGTGACACAGTGACACAGACAGGGAGGGAGCTATGGGACATGGAGGTCTGTCCCTCCCCGCCGCAGGGGGTGACACAGTGACACAGACAGGAGGGAGCTCTATGGTGACATGGAGTCTGGTCCTTTCCCCCCCGCAGGGTGACACAGTGACACAGACA
>NW_027454924.1:0-52917 GCF_040206685.1 Ascaphus truei | reverse complement strand
TTGTTATTATATTTTTTTGCACGTGTTTATTTACACATCTCAGGTGCGTGATATTATATTACTTTGCACGTGATTATTACACAGCTCTGCGTGTTATTATATTACTTTGCACGAGATTATTACTCAGCCTCTGCGTGTTATTATATTACTTCGCACGTGATTATTACACAGCTCTGCGTGTTATTATATTACTTTGCACGTGATTATTACACTGCTCTGCGTGTTATTATATTACTTTGCACGTGATTATTACACAGCTCTGCGTGTTATTATTATTACTTTGCACGTGATTATTACACAGCTCTGCGTGTTATTATATTACTTTGCACGTGATTATTACACAGCTCTGCGTGTTATTATATTACTTTGCACGTGATTATTACACAGCTCTGCGTGTTATTATATTACTTTGCACGTGATTATTACACAGCTCTGCGTGTTATTATATTACTTTGCACAGTGATTATTACACTGCTCTGCGTGTTATTATATACTTTGCACGTGATTATTACACTGCTCTGCGTGTTAATTAATATTACTTTGCACGTGATTATTACACAGCTCTGCGTGTTATTATATTACTTTGCACGTGATTATTACACAGCTCTGCGTGTTATTATATTACTTTGCACGTGATTATTACACAGCTCTGCGTGTTATTATATTACTTTGCACGTGATTATTACACAGCTCTGCGTGTTATTATATTACTTTGCACGTGATTATTACACAGCTCTGCGTGTTATTATATTACTTTGCACGTGATTATTACACAGCTCTGCGTGTTATTATATTACTTTGCACGTGATTATTACACAGCTCTGCGTGTTATTATATTACTTTGCACGTGATTATTACACTGCTCTGCGTGTTATTATATTACTTTGCACGTGATTATTACACAGCTCTGCGTGTTATTATATTACTTTGCACGTGATTATTACACAGCTCTGCGTGTTATTATATTACTTTGCACGTGATTATTACACAGCTCTGCGTGTTATTATATTACTTTGCACGTGATTATTACACTGCTCTGCGTGTTATTATATTACTTTGCACGTGATTATTACACAGCTCTGCGTGTTATTATATTACTTTGCACGTGATTATTACACAGCTCTGCGTGTTATTATATTACTTTGCACGTGATTATTACACTGCTCTGCGTGTTATTATATTACTTTGCACGTGATTATTACACTGCTCTGCGTGTTATTATATTACTTTGCACGTGATTATTACACTGCTCTGCGTGTTATTATATTACTTTGCACGTGATTATTACACAGCTCTGCGTGTTATTATATTACTTTGCACGTGATTATTACACAGCTCTGCGTGTTATTATATTACTTTGCACGTGATTATTACACTGCTCTGCTTGTTATTATATTACTTTGCACGTGATTATTACACAGCTCTGCATGTTATTATATTACTTTGCACGTGATTATTACACAGCTCTGCGTGTTATTATATTACTTTGCACGTGATTATTACACTGCTCTGCGTGTTATTATATTACTTTGCACGTGATTATTACACAGCTCTGCGTGTTATTATATTACTTTGCACGTGATTATTACACTGCTCTGCGTGTTATTATATTACTTTGCACGTGATTATTACACAGCTCTGCGTGTTATTATATTACTTTGCACGTGATTATTACACTGCTCTGCGTGTTATTATATTACTTTGCACGTGATTATTACACTGCTCTGCGTGTTATTATATTACTTTGCACGTGATTATTACACTGCTCTGCGTGTTATTATATTACTTTGCACGTGATTATTACACAGCTCTGCGTGTTATTATATTACTTTGCACGTTATTATTACACTGCTCTGCGTGTTATTATATTACTTTGCACGTGATTATTACACAGCTCTGCGTGTTATTATATTACTTTGCACGTGATTATTACACTGCTCTGCGTGTTATTATATTACTTTGCACGTGATTATTACACTGCTCTGCGTGTTATTATATTACTTTGCACGTGATTATTACACTGCTCTGCGTGTTATTATATTACTTTGCACGTGATTATTACACTGCTCTGCGTGTTATTATATTACTTTGCACGTGATTATTACACTGCTCTGCGTGTTATTATATTACTTTGCACGTGATTATTACACAGCTCTGCGTGTTATTATATTACTTTGCACGTGATTATTACACAGCTCTGCGTGTTATTATATTACTTTGCACGTGATTATTACACTGCTCTGCGTGTTATTATATTACTTTGCACGTGATTATTACACTGCTCTGCGTGTTATTATATTACTTTGCACGTGATTATTACACAGTTCTGCGTGTTATTATATTACTTTGCACGTGATTATTACACAGTTCTGCGTGTTATTATATTACTTTGCACGTGATTATTACACAGTTCTGCGTGTTATTATATTACTTTGCACGTGATTATTACACTGCTCTGCGTGTTATTATATTACTTTGCACGTGATTATTACACAGTTCTGCGTGTTATTATATTACTTTGCACGTGATTATTACACAGTTCTGCGTGTTATTATATTACTTTGCACGTGATTATTACACAGTCTGCGTGTTATTATATTACTTTGCACGTGATTATTACACTGCTCTGCGTGTTATTATATTACTTTGCACGTGATTATTACACAGCTCTGCGTGTTATTATATTACTTTGCACGTGATTATTACACAGCTCTGCGTGTTATTATATTACTTTGCACGTGATTATTACACAGCTCTGCGTGTTATTATATTACTTTGCACGTGATTATTACACAGCTCTGCGTGTTATTATATTACTTTGCACGTGATTATTACACTGCTCTGCGTGTTATTATATTACTTTGCACGTGATTATTACACAGCTCTGCGTGTTATTATATTACTTTGCACGTGATTATTACACAGCTCTGCGTGTTATTATATTACTTTGCACGTGATTATTACACTGCTCTGCGTGTTATTATATTACTTTGCACGTGATTATTACACAGCTCTGCGTGTTATTATATTACTTTGCACGTGATTATTACACAGCTCTGCGTGTTATTATATTACTTTGCACGTGATTATTACACAGCTCTGCGTGTTATTATATTACTTTGCACGTGATTATTACACAGCTCTGCGTGTTATTATATTACTTTGCACGTGATTATTACACTGTTCTGCGTGTTATTATATTACTTTGCACGTGATTATTACACAGCTCTGCGTGTTATTATATTACTTTGCACGTGATTATTACACAGCTCTGCGTGTTATTATATTACTTTGCACGTGATTATTACACAGCTCTGCGTGTTATTATATTACTTTGCACGTGATTATTACACAGCTCTGCGTGTTATTATATTACTTTGCACGTGATTATTACACAGCTCTGCGTGTTATTATATTACTTTGCACGTGATTATTACACAGCTCTGCGTGTTATTATATTACTTTGCACGTGATTATTACACAGCTCTGCGTGTTATTATATTACTTTGCACGTGATTATTACACTGCTCTGCACGTTATTATATTACTTTGCACGTGATTATTACACTGCTCTGCGTGTTATTATATTACTTTGCACGTGATTATTACACAGCTCTGCATGTTATTATATTACTTTGCACGTGATTATTACACAGCTCTGCGTGTTATTATATTACTTTGCACGTGATTATTACACAGCTCTGCGTGTTATTATATTACTTTGCACGTGATTATTACACAGCTCTGCGTGTTATTATATTACTTTGCACGTGATTATTACACAGCTCTGCGTGTTATTATATTACTTTGCACGTGATTATTACACTGCTCTGCGTGTTATTATATTACTTTGCACGTGATTATTACACTGCTCTGCGTGTTATTATATTACTTTGCACGTGATTATTACACAGCTCTGCGTGTTATTATATTACTTTGCACGTGATTATTACACTGCTCTGCGTGTTATTATATTACTTTGCACGTGATTATTACACAGCTCTGCATGTTATTATATTACTTTGCACGTGATTATTACACAGCTCTGCGTGTTATTATATTACTTTGCACGTGATTATTACACAGCTCTGCGTGTTATTATATTACTTTGCACGTGATTATTACACAGCTCTGCGTGTTATTATATTACTTTGCACGTGATTATTACACAGCTCTGCGTGTTATTATATTACTTTGCACGTGATTATTACACAGCTCTGCGTGTTATTATATTACTTTGCACGTGATTATTACACAGCTCTGCGTGTTATTATATTACTTTGCACGTGATTATTACACAGCTCTGCGTGTTATTATATTACTTTGCACGTGATTATTACACAGCTCTGCGTGTTATTATATTACTTTGCACGTGATTATTACACTGCTCTGCATGTTATTATATTACTTTGCACGTGATTATTACACAGCTCTGCGTGTTATTATATTACTTTGCACGTGATTATTACACAGCTCTGCGTGTTATTATATTACTTTGCACGTGATTATTACACAGCTCTGCGTGTTATTATATTACTTTGCACGTGATTATTACACAGCTCTGCGTGTTATTATATTACTTTGCACGTGATTATTACACAGCTCTGCGTGTTATTATATTACTTTGCACGTGATTATTACACAGCTCTGCGTGTTATTATATTACTTTGCACGTGATTATTACACTGCTCTGCATGTTATTATATTACTTTGCACGTGATTATTACACAGCTCTGCGTGTTATTATATTACTTTGCACGTGATTATTACACAGCTCTGCGTGTTATTATATTACTTTGCACGTGATTATTACACTGCTCTGCATGTTATTATATTACTTTGCACGTGATTATTACACTGCTCTGCGTGTTATTATATTACTTTGCACGTGATTATTACACAGCTCTGCGCGTTATTATATTACTTTGCACGTGATTATTACACAGCTCTGCGCGTTATTATATTACTTTGCACGTGATTATTACACAGCTCTGCGCGTTATTATATTACTTTGCACGTGATTATTACACAGCTCTGCGCGTTATTATATTACTTTGCACGTGATTATTACACAGCTCTGCGTGTTATTATATTACTTTGCACGTGATTATTACACAGCTCTGCGTGTTATTATATTACTTTGCACGTGATTATTACACAGCTCTGCGTGTTATTATATTACTTTGCACGTGATTATTACACTGCTCTGCGTGTTATTATATTACTTTGCACGTGATTATTACACAGCTCTGCGCGTTATTATATTACTTTGCACGTGATTATTACACAGCTCTGCGCGTTATTATATTACTTTGCACGTGATTATTACACAGCTCTGCGCGTTATTATATTACTTTGCACGTGATTATTACACAGCTCTGCGTGTTATTATATTACTTTGCACGTGATTATTACACTGCTCTGCGTGTTATTATATTACTTTGCACGTGATTATTACACTGCTCTGCATGTTATTATATTACTTTGCACGTGATTATTACACTGCTCTGCGTGTTATTATATTACTTTGCACGTGATTATTACACAGCTCTGCGCGTTATTATATTACTTTGCACGTGATTATTACACAGCTCTGCGCGTTATTATATTACTTTGCACGTGATTATTACACAGCTCTGCGTGTTATTATATTACTTTGCACGTGATTATTACACTGCTCCACACGTTATGTGACTGCACATTATTACACGCTCAGCGCGTCATCGTTACAATTACACGGCTCTGCATGTTATTACCCCCCGCCCCCCACAGCACCTACCCTACTCCCAGCAACCACCCCACCACCACCACTCCCCCCAGCACCCACCTCCTCCTCTCCACCTCCTCTCCCCCCAGCACCCACCCCCTCATCCTAACCCCCTCTCCCCCAGCACCCAACCCCTCACCCTAACCCCCTCTACCCCAGCACCCACCCCCTCTCACCCTAACCCCCTCTCCCCCAGCACCCACCCTAACCCCCTCTCCCCCAGCACCCACCCTAACCCCCTCTCCCCCCAGCACCCACCCCCTCTCCCCCTAACTCCCTCTCCCCCGGCAACCACCCCCTCACCCTAACCCCCTCTACCCCAGCACCCACCCCCTCTCACCCTAACCCCCTCTCCCCCAGCACCCACCCTAACCCCCTCTCCCCCAGCACCCACCCTAACCCCCTCTCCCCCCAGCACCCACCCCCTCTCCCCCTAACTCCCTCTCCCCCTAACTCCCTCTCCCCCGGCAACCACCCCCTCACCCTAACCCCCTCTCCCCCAGCACCCACCCCCTCTCACCCTAACCTCCTCTCCCCCCAGCACCCATCCCACACCTCCTCTCCCCCCAGCAGACACTGCACCTTCCCCCTCGCTCAGTGTATCTAAATGTGACCCCATCCCACAGCCAGGAGCCCACGTGGGGGCAGCACCCACTTCAATGACTAGCAGCGCTGTGTGCCCCTCTCACTCACCTGAGACACGAGCATAACTGGCAGCCCCCGAGCCCAGACACAGGAGCACCCTCTCCCATACTCTCCCCGGGACTACAACCCGGAGCCTGGTACCGCACACTGCCGCAGGGGAAGGGCCGCAATGCATGCTGGGACCTGGAGTCCTCCCTCATATCCCATTACTCAGCTTCCTACAGCGGCCCCTGCATCCAGGAACTACAACTCCCAGAGGCCCCGGCTTCCAGGAACTACAACTCCCAGAGGCCCCGGCTTCCAGGAACTATAGCTCCCAGCAGCCCCGGCTTCCAGGAACTACAACTCCCAGCGGCCTCGGCTTCCAAGAACTACAACTCCCAAGAACCTCAGCTTCCAAGAACTACAACTCCCAGCAGCCCCGGCTTCCAGCAACTACAGCTCCCAGCAGCCCCGGCTTCCAGGAACTACAACTCCCAGCAACCTCGGCTTCAAAGAACTACAAATCCCAGCAACCTCGGCTTCAAAGAACTACAGCTCCCAGCAGCCCCTGCACTGGGAGTCCTGCAGGCGTGAGTGGGTTAATGAGACACTTTATGATTTCTACTGGAGAATATTGCCTTCAGTTTAATGCTCTCTGTATTGCTGACAAACCCGCACACTATTCCTTGTGTCTCCCCTCCTCGTAGATTGTCAGCTCCGCGGGGCAGGACCCTCCTTCCTATTGTCACAGAATGCCTTATATATATATATACTCTTATATCATACTATGTTACTTTCCGCCCTCCCACGTGGTACTGCGCGGTGGATTATGTTGGCGCCATACAAATAAAATCATAATAATGATACCCTATGCTAAGAAATACCATGGGGGGAGGTTTTAAAAGTGCTTTTCAATACACTACCCCAGAGTATCGGTACTTTATAATTTACTACCCCAGGGTATCAGTACTTTATAATTTACTACCCCAGAGTATCAGTACTTTATAATTTACTACCCCAGAGTATCAGTACTTTATAATTTACTACCCCAGAGAATCAGTACTTTATAATTTACTACCCCAGAGTATCAGTACTTTATAATTTACTACCCCAGGGTATCAGTACTTTATAATTTACTACCCCAGGGTATCAGTACTTTATAATCTACTACTCCAGGGTATCAGTACTTTATAATTTACTACCCCAGGGTATCAGTACTTTATAATTTACTACCCCAGGGTATCAGTACTTTATAATTTACTACCCCAGATTATCAGTACTTTATCATTTACTACCCCAGGGTATCAGTACTTTATAATTTACAACCCCAGAGTATCAGTACTTTATAATTTACTACCCCAGAGTATCAGTACTTTATAATTTACTACCCCACCGTATCAGTACTTTATAATTTACTACCCCAGAGTATCAGTACTTTATAATTTACTACCCCAGAGTATCAGTCCTTTATAATTTACTACCCCAGAGTATCAGTATCATTAGGTCACTTTGCTCCTACATGGGACTGACCCTTTAACCCATTCAACACGTCCCTGTCATTAGGTCACTTTGCTCCTATGTGGGACTGATGCTTTAACCCATTAGTCCTGTCCTGTTACTCTCCCCAATAATCTTCAGCCAGTTGGCCTAGAAGGTCCTCGTGA
Organism: Ascaphus truei; assembly: GCF_040206685.1. Classification (NCBI taxonomy): domain Eukaryota; kingdom Metazoa; phylum Chordata; class Amphibia; order Anura; family Ascaphidae; genus Ascaphus; species Ascaphus truei. The sequence goes on along the minus strand of NW_027454924.1, from coordinate 44,859 downwards.
TCTTTGACCCCGTCCTGTTTCAGGATTCCGGATGTCCTCCTCTTCATTTCTTCGGCCAGAAGGACAGCAAGAAAGTCCAAGACTTTGGTTTTCCGGTCGGAGCCTAATCGACCAGGTCGTTTTCTCTCCGAAGAGAGACGGCGACTAGTCGCGCATAAACCAAAGGTGCTGTGCCAAATGGGTGCACTGCTACAGCAACCATAGCAGGGGGTGCCGGGGCCAGTTTGGGCACAGGCCTATGGTCCATTACATACAGTACTACCGGTACTGGGCCAGAAAAGCAGGGTTCGGAACATCCGGCCATACTGGAGGGCTATCTGTCTCAGGAGACAAAGCTGCATGGCCACAGCAGCAGCCACTTGCTTCACTGGAGCGAAGGCACCTTCTTATATGGTAGAAAACCTGAACCACAGGAGACAAACCCAATTAGAGTATTCAGAACATATAAGAAACAGTGGAGGGAAATAAAGAACGTACTTAACCATTGGCATATCCTCTTGACCTTAAAAAGGTACTGAATTTGAGTCCATCCATCACTTATAGACGACCGAGGAACCTATCAGACCAATTGGTCCACAGCCACTATATAAGCCAACACAAGACCACTTGGCTCAACACCAAAATTACCGATGTGGCACATGCAAAGCATGTAAGCTCATTAACCCCTTTAAACAGTAATATATTGATTTTCGACATCTCACACCATCATCCTCATCATCTGGTGGCTGTTGATTTAGCACGCTTTCGATTCGGAAAAAAAATGCTTTAAGTACAGTATACAGGTAATATACACCAGGGATGCGCAAACTCGGGGGGACTGGATTTTTTTTGGAGGGGAAGGGGGGGCACGGGCGGTTTTGCAGCGGTCCCACGCTCTTCCCCAAGGCATTTAAATTACATGCCAGGGTATCGCGAGGCTTCTGTAACATACTGACCGGCATCATATCAATCAATGATCAGTATTATGGGCTATTCGTGTCATAGGGCACAGAGGTTCCTAAAATATTTTATATTACTGTATATTTCCCTTCATTAGAATTCTTGCCAACCTTGCTGATGCGGAAGATATTCGGCAGCATGATATTCGGATAGGTAGCCATATTGAGCATTAGAGGTAAAATCAAGGTTCGACTGCTGTAGATAGTAGTCAGGTAGGACCAGGTTACCAGATGGACCTGTCAAGGTATAATCCGGTTGGGGCTGCTGTTCGCGATAATTTTCAGATGGTGTCCCATTGCGAGATTGGGAAGTATGATTCAATCTGTTGGTCCCATTTCTTCTCCTTCTCCTTTTGAAGTTGCCATGATCAAACATATTCGCGAAGGATGGGGCCAATACCCAAAAACCTCCTCTGACCTCCTCTGATTGGGGGGGATGCGAATGAAGCAATGATTAATTGACAAAGTGTAGCGCACAGACTTCTTCCACCTACAGTAGTAGAGTCAGCTAAATCCCTGAAGTATTCATAATCGGCAATGAGATAGCCATATATTTCTGATGCAGTGGCTTTCGTATCTGCTGCATCATTAATTGCCGAATATATGAGAAATATGAGGCTACAATCTGGTTTCTCCAAAGCAATTGACATTGCACTCTGTCTCAGCTCACGAAACAGTCAGCAGTGAGTGAACACAAAGTATAAGTATAAGCAGAACACATTGAACATTTACGTTTTGCAACAAAATATTAAAAAACAACCAAATTTTGATAACGTCTGGAATGGTCTAGGCCAGGGGTCTCCAAACCTGTCCCCAAGAGCCGCACACAGGCCAGCTTCTATGGATATCCCTGTTTCAGAACAGGCAGCTCAATCAGTGGCCCATTCAAGCACTGAGGCACTGATTGAGTCACCGGTGCTGAAACAGGGATATCCATAAAAGCCGGCCTGTGTGCGGCTCTTGGGGACAGGTTTGGAGAGCACTGGTCTAGGCCACAAAACAATGAGGAATTGTAATGCATTGCACTATCTTGCTGGATCAGTCTGGCACCTGCTTGAGACTTACAACCGAATTACAAACAAACAAATCTGAAATCTTTCTAGCATATCCCTGTTTAATTCAGGTGTGAATAACAACACGGAGAGTTGTTTGCAGCTAAACAGGATGTATATTGATTTCATCTCCAAAACAAAAAGATTGATGTCCGGACGTTAGTGAAGGAAATCTGAAGATACAGACAGGCTATATCTGCAGTTAGTTCAGCTGGGTAATTATACACGGTAGGTATAGCGATGTGGGGTATACCCAGACTGTCCACCACTCTGTCAATGTTGGCAGAAGTCACACATCCGGGAGTCTTAATCTTCTAACACATGGCCCGCACTCCTGTTGCTGTGAGCTCTTCCCGTTGGCTATCAAGCTCTCTGGCACCTTGGGGGATCCTGGATAATGCATTTGCATTGATGTTCTGTTTGCCCGGTCTATACTTTTGGCTAAAATTATTTGTACCCAACGCAGCAACCAACAGAGTCCCGTGGCATCCAGTGACATCCAGTTTAGCTGAGAAGAGGATATAGATGAGAGGGTTGTTGTCGGTGTGGACTACAAATGATGCCCCATAGAGGTAGTCATGCAGCTTATCGACCACTGCCCATTTTAATGCCAGGAACTCAAGTTTGTGGACTGGGTAACAGTTCTTCTCCGACGGGGCAAGAACCTGACTTACAAATGCAACAGGCCTTAATTCGTTTGAATGCTCTGTGGGGGGGGGGGGACGACATCAATCATCATAGTGGGCCAACTACTTCTCGATGGAACGTCACCATTCCTTCTAATTGATGGATGCTGTTTGGGGGTACTCATGGGATGAGGTCCGGTCCATCTGATCTCCATATCAGATCTTTGGCCAGGATACCGACTCTCTCCACTTCACTCGCCGGTAGGCTTTCAAGCACAAGGGGTGAATGGTCAGATTCCTACTAGAATCATCTCCACCAACCGTCTGACACCATTTTACTGGTTGAATGAAACTATTTGAATTGATCCCAATTATTGCTCCTGCTTCTTCCCTCCCGCAGGCTTTCGGACATATTAATGTCATGACATTAAGAGGCCCAGACACACCGGTAACTTCTCTCAGGAGTTCCAACTTCCCTACCACACACCCCAACTAGGAGTAGTTCGCCTTACTGAGGTCCCACACGACAAGTCCATCTAGGAGGCTGCAGCGGCAGGTGTTTCAGGTGTCGGTCACACCACGACTGGAGAATTATAGACATTTGCATCCCACTATCCAGAGGGACATCACACCTCTTCTCTTAGTCAAGAACAGAAAAGCAGGGGCGCCGTGGGAGCATACAATAAGAGTTTTTATAGATCAAAAAGTCATAATACAATACACAATGAAACCACAAATATAAAATAAAAAACGGCATACTGGTTGCCATACTACGTCATTTACGGTGGAAACGGAGGACGGACCGTGGATTTCAAGGAGCAGGACACCCCCTGAGTCACCAACCATGGGGACGGATGCAGCGGAAGGAGGAGTACAGCAGCTGCAAATTCATCGGCTCCACAAGGAGGACGGTATACCAGCTACCAGAGTCCTCTGCTACACCACCCTCATTACAGGACTACACAACATGAGAAAATCACAGGCAAAGTTTCCGTTTTTCATTTTATTTTTTGAGTTCCATTGTGTATTGTACTATGACTTTTTGATCTATAAAAACTTTTATTGTATGCTCCCATAGCGCCCCTGTTTTTCTGTTCTTGACTCTGTTGCATAGGATTGGTAATCCTTCTGTGGGGCAGTGTGGCAGGACGGCCTGTAGGCGAGGTCACACAATAGTTCACATGTGCAGTTTCAGGTTAAAGCAAATGTTGAGTCGTTTTATTTCTTCACAGCACAACTAAACATTTGGGCACACTGTCCCTTTAAGGCAAAACAAAGTTCATAAAAAGAACACCTACTCCCCCATAGGGAGCACTTGCTAACACTCCAAGCCCTATCTATCGGGCTGGCTGGCTTTGTCCAGTTCCCAACCCCTAAACATACACCACAATAGTCATAGAACAATATCAAAGTTCTTACTGTGTATTTGTGTGGGATTCTGTCCCTTAGAGAGAGGGTAGGAAATCCATCTGGATAGCTGCTTGCACAGGACAGCTCTGTAGTCTGAGTCAGCCACCTACTACAAGCATTAGCCTCCTTATCAAGCTGGTTGTCAGCTGTCTCAGCTTACTTCCTGATTGCCCAACTATTCTTACTGGGTTAACCTTCTGAGTGCTGGATGAAGGACTCAGATGTATGTTTCCCCGGCATAATTATCAGTACCTGACTTCACCCAGTCACAGGCAGCAATTAAGAGCATACTTTATTTCATCATTTTAACAAGGTGGGTCCAAAGAGAACCCAAAAAGAATCCTATATCTAGCACTCGCTGTGGAAAGTAGTAGGGGGAGTAATTACTCCATGAGATATAAATTATCTCTTACAAATGGTCTATAACCAGGGGCTTACCATCAGCTGACATATAATATACATATAGGTCCACATAGGACTAAAAGTGAAAAAAAAATAACGTTGTAATAAACATATGATATCAACAATGAACATATAAGTGTGGTGTAAATAAAATTCTCTTACGAAGCGGGCGCCGCATACAAAGGTAGATATGAACAGTAAATATACCAACTAGGATCAAAAGCAACTGGTGCAGCAGCATACAGGTGTGTATACAGTATGTGTGTGTGTGTGTGTGTGTGTGTGTGTAATACAAGGATAACCTCAGTGCATACAAGGAGAACAGTATACTATATCTAAGTATAGGCAAAACTACAGGGAGTATAACCATATATGTATCACAGAGAGTAATGTACCCCAAGTCATCCCATATATTTATCTATAAGGCAAAGCACCATCAAAACATATATGGATATAAAGTGTGTATGCCCAACAGTGCATCAATATAGTGGGATAGATCTCTGTGAATAATCTCTAAACAGACACATCCCGTAGTGACAAATAACAAGAGATGTATACACAAATCCCTGACTTCCTAAGTTAATGGAGGCAACTAGATACAAAGGCCAGTACAGTGTAACTCTAAGTAGACATTGATATACTAAAGTGTATAATAAAACCTCAATAGGTATAGCGTGTGTATGCTTCGTCAGAGCGTGCACTATGTATCAAAAAAAGGCTGCAATACAAGCCGTCTCTGCAACTGCAGCTGCTGCACCAAGATGGCGGCACCACGCTTCAGGACATCACAGTCGTGACGTCATCAAACCTCGACGCGCGTTTCGCGTGACACAGCACGCTTCGTAAGAGGATTTCATTTGCACCCCACTTTATATGTTCATTGTTGATATCATATGTTTATTAAAACTTTATTTATTTTTTTGGTCACTTTTAGTCCTATGTGGACATACAGTAGCTGTATATTATGTCAGCTGATGGTTAGCCCCTGTTTATAGACCATTTGTTAGAGATATTTTATACCTCATGAAGTAATTATTCCCCCTACTACTGTACTTTGCACAGCGAGTGCTAGATATAGGATTCTGTTGGATTCTCTTTGGACCCACCTTGTTAAAATGAGGACTGTGTGTCCTATAGCGCCCTGTTACTAGCTTAGATTGAAATTAGTATTAGGTTGAGCGGTTAGGTCACCACCATTGGCTATTACTTTATTTCATCATCTGGATTCTGCATCACAGCAATTAGTATTATACTGTGACATTGGATACAGCAGGAAATATTCACTCAAGTTCACCATTAATCACATATTACATCTCATCACTGGGTCTCACTGGGCCACTATTATAAACCGCAGATAGTGCTCCAAGTGCATCTCTTCCATAGATTTAGTGTCACATGGTTCATGTCATACTGTTAGACTCATAGAAGTCTGGGTGTTATACAAGAGTTTGTATTCAGTATTGGTTATTAATACCGGTTCAATTGTTACACAGTCTTATACACCTTTCACTAACATCTACATCCATGCAGTGAGAACAGTCCATTTTAGCATTTAGTTCAAGGTTTTATAGTGCACATTATTTTCCAGATTTCGTTACATCTCTTTCCTTCACTGGAAGCCTTTACCTTGGCGGTAGTGCCAAGCAGACCGGTAGGCAGGTGGGAGTGTCCTGATTTGCTTGTCGGGTCCCTCTGTCATTTCCCTGCGTCCTGAAGGCTTCACGGAACCGGTAATTCTCAGCATCCAAATTCGCTGGCACAGTGCAGCGGTTACCTCGATGTCCACGCTCTCCACATCTGAAGCCGAATACACCCTTTTCGCTAGAAAACCTAATGCTTTCTGGTGCCCGGGCTTGTTCATGATCGTAGCGGGGCGGAACCTTTTTCGACGGCACAGCCGCATTCACTAACTAGGCCATTTGTTCTTTTAGGTCCTGAATCTGCTTCCTAAACTCTGTTCTAACTCTGTTCCCCTCCAAACGGGCCCTCGCACCCGGAGTAGCTACGTAGGCTTGAGCGTTCGCGGTCCCAAGTGTTGCCCGGGTCTCTTGCATATTCTCCTCTGCACGTACCTCCTTGAGTAACTGTGGGAACGTAGGAGGCTTCTCCCTCCTCTCTCTTCCCTGCAGGCGTATGACAGTCCGGTTGTCCAGTAGTGCGCCTTGGTCAATTTGTTCCAACCGCGCTGGGCCAACTTGCGAGGGCTTCATTTTTCCTTTCAGCACCACCCTGTACAATTACGTCAAAATCCAACGAAGGTCCTCTGAGAACTTCTCCCTGTTATTTTTAAGGGAATTCCTACATTTATAATGCAGATCCTCAATGCTCTATGTTGTCCTATAAGCACTGTATAGGACATCTGGTCACTGTAGCCTCTGGAGATCTAAGGCAAAACGCCCTCAGCGTGTCTAAAGCGCCCCGTAAGCTTTCAGCCTCTTCTGCTTCTCACTATCTGAACCCTGCCCGTCCTGTAACATCTCCTGTATGCAGTCAGTTTTCAAAGTCACCTTCCCTTATAGGGGTGGGCTTCACTTTTATCCATGTATAGGGGCTGTTCCCATTGATTGTGTTTCATTACTTTGCATGACTTGCCCCACAGCTGGACGGAGGGCCTCTGGGGAAGGGCGACATTCTCATTTGAGGGTTTTGGAGCGATAAGAGGTCCCTCCTAAGGTCTTCCATTGTCCTTCCTTCCGGAGATGCAAACTCCTGGACTCGGGGCCCATGTTTGGTAGGGGGTGGGGGCATTAGAAACAGTAGGAAGGTTGTGTCGGGTGATAATGTTCCACACGGCATTTGCCTCTACCCCTGGTGTTTCTTTAGGTGCCCTCACTGGATATAGGGCCTCAGCGCATTCACCAAACACAGATACATCTTTCCATGTACCTTTTTTCTCCCCCATACTGTCACTGCAGTAATCGCCCTGGCCATGGCGGCCTCATCAACGGATTCAGGGATCCCAGTGAGTAGAGAGAAGAAGAAAGCGCAAAGCCCACAGTGACGCAGCCTGTACGTTTAATAGATCAAAAAAGACGGTTAAAAATCACTTGCAGACGTCAGTCGTCGGTGAGCGCACGTAAGTGTAGATGAATAAGCTGCAGTCCGTGCTCCCGCGCCAACGCATCCACGGTCTCGTGTCGGGTGTTCACTCCCAGTCCCTGCTGCCTTCCCTCTGCAACCGATGCAGTCCTGCTTCTGCGTCACGTGGGAGGTGACGTCAGTGCGCTTTCTTCTCTTTTCTTTTAGTATTTCTCGAGACCTGAGGGTCGGATCCAGTGAAGAGAGCAGCTTCGCTTATTTTTTTTATTTTTTTTGACTGCATATATATATACTAATTACTTTTTTGCTGGACACATATATATATATATACATAGATATATATACATATATATATACACATATATACACATATATATATACATATATACACATATATACATATATATATATATGTATATATGTGTATATATGTATATATATATATATACACACTCCATCACGAAGAAGGAAGATACTGCTCACCTGTGGGACATCACTTCTCACAACCAGATCATTCCATAAATGATTTAAAAATCCTCAATGGAATGTTTAAAAGCACCCAAGAACGGAAAACATTTGAACTCAGAATGATAAGACTTCTTGACACCAAAACCAAAGGACTTAATGCGGACATGGGTTTTCTCACACCCTATCAAAATTGTTTGTAATTATCCTGCTTGCCTCAATTCTTATCCACACTTTCTCTCCCCCCGCAGCATCCCTTCCCCTCCCCTCTTTATATATATATAAGATGTATATATATATATATATATATAAAAGAGGTAAGTCCAGCAAAAAAAGTAATTAGTATATATATGCAGTCCAAAACAAAAACAAAAAATAATTTTAAAAAATCCATTATCAACATTAAGGTTTTTTAATCCATATAAACAATATATATATATTATTGTTTATATGGATTCCTTAATGTTGATAAGCCAACAGAATTAATACATTTTATATTCATCCATGGGGGATTTGAGCACTGGGTGATTTATATTTGATTATCATCAAACAAGGGTAATTTACCATTATTGAGATTTATCATTCAATTACACAACAAAGCAATTCATTGTTCTTGTCAGCATCTTGTCTTTTACATCCCAGTGAGGAGAAAAGCTTTATTAGGTCCGGGCCCTCACCTATACACCAGTCATTCAATATCTTTATACTCACGTTGCTATATTTCTTGGTGACCCGTAGGTGGCGCAGTTACACTGCTTCTTGTGAGGCTGGACTGGAATATTCTAGAACACTCTGGAACTTTGTGAAAAGCTGTGGGGGTTAATGTTCTATCTAAAAGATGAGCAGTGCCTCCATTGTAACCCCTCTATTTCCCTAGATCAGTGATTCCCAACCCCTGGGGCTCCTTGAAACAGTCTCAGGGGTTCCTCCTATGGACCACAACCCCCCGGGGGTAGGGTTTTTTGGTATGTATTTTGTAGGGTGGGTTGAGTGAGAGTGGGGTAATTGACGGAAGGTACTGCTGCGGCCGAGTTTATTCGAGCATTTGCCCGTTCTCGGCCGCAGCATTTACCTGGCGCGCGCCGGAGGGTACCGGGCGCGCGCCGAAGCAGCGGAGGAGAGGCCCGCCGATCGCGGCTTCCCCCTCTCCTCTCCGGGTCCGCCGGGTCCCCCGGAACCCCCTGCCGCCGTCCCCCACATCGCGGGACACCAGGGCTCCCTCGGGGAGCCCTGGACGCGCGTGCAGGGGGCCAGGCACCCGATGACGCGTGACCGCGCATCGGTGACGCGCGGCACGCCGAGGGGCTGCCACTTGCAAGCCGGGAAATCTCCCGGCTTGCGGAACTGGCCACACTTCAATAAAGTGTGTCGCCAGTGTAGGGGCGAGTGAGAGAAGAGAGGGCGGCAGGAGGGAGTGAGGAAAAGAGGGAGTAAGAGTGAGACGCAAGGGATAAATACATGCGAGGCGGGAGGGGGGAGAGTTAGTGTGATGGATGGGAGAAAAAACATGAGTAGAGGGTGGGAAATAGAGGTGGCTCGTGAGGTATGAAATGTTGTGACTGACCCCTGTCGAACCTAATATGTGTCGGCCAGATAGGGGTTCCCCGAGATTTTTCGAAATACTTCAAGGGTTCCTCCAAACAAAAAAGGTTGGGAATCACTGCCCTAGATATACTGATATGTAGATAGTGGGGTGGGGGCCCGAGTCCACCTTCCCGGTTGGACAACCAGGCCGGGGTCAGACAATGCAGCAGGACACGTATCTTCTGAATAACAACACTTTATATGTATTAGGGGACACAGAAATCACACACAGTGGCCCTCAGAATCGGAGAGCCATGAACAACACAAATGGCAATGTATAGAGAGAGCAATAATGTACCCTGTTGTATCTTCCTCAGGTGGCCTAGGTGCTAACTAATGGGCCACTGTTGGTGCCATTACAGCGTTAGAGCATTAGAGCTCATGTGGAAATAAGGGTGTTTATAGGTGCAGGACTGTGACTTCGCAAAGAGTGACTGTAGCTGTGAACGTTGAAAGGGATACTGATGTGTTGTAGAGCGATCCTCTGGATGTGTTTGCACTCACAGCTTCAGGACCCCAAGCTCACCCGAGACCGCTAAAGCTCTCTCCTGGTCATACCCGCTACCCTCGGTACATGCTGCTAGACATTGAAGGCTCTGCCACCGCGCTGTATTGCTCGCCAGGGTCCTCAGGGACAGGTCCTGTCTCTCTCTCTCTGCAGCTCTCCATTCGCTAACATGCGCCTCGCTTCCTATCTCTCTTAACCCCTCCTTCTGTGATGTCACCCTTCTTGGTATCCTATCATCTCAGTCCTTTCCTTGGTTCACAACCATTGGACAGAGGCAGGGCCGCCAATAGAAATCATGAGGCCCAGGAAAAATGAAATGAGCAGCCCCCCCCCCCAAACCCATAGCGCACCTACAGTACCACGGATTTTTTTTTTAGCGTGCAACTTTTACTTAACCCCCCTATACATATAAAAATATACCCCACCCCCTATACATATAAAAATACACCCACCCCCCAATACATATAAAAATACACCCACCCCCAATACATATAAAAATACACCCACCCCCAATACATATAAAAATACACCCACCCCCAATACATATAAAAATACACCCACCCACAATACATATAAAAATACACCCACCCCCAATACATATAAAAATACACCCACCCCCAATACATATAAAAATACACCCACCCACAATACATATAAAAATACACCCACCCACAATACATATAAAAATACACCCCCAAAACAAATACAAATCAGACTTACCTTGTGGATGGTCTCAGGTCAGGCCCGGTGGCTGCAGGGTGGGGCTGTGGCTGTGAGAAGGCCGGTGGCTGCGGGGGGGGGGGGGGGGGGTGGGCGGTGACAGCGGGATGGGCGGTAGGCCGGTGGCTTAGGGAGGGCCGGTGGCTCCGAAGGGGCCGTGGCTGCGGGATGGGCGGGGGGCCGGTGGCTGCTACCTGGGGTGCCTTTGCTGCGGGAGAGCCGGTGGCTGCGAAGGGGGGCTGGTGGCGGTGCTACCGGGTGGGGGGGTGGCTGTGGGGGTGGCAGTGCTACGGGGGGATGGCTGTGCTGCAGGGGGGGGCCGTGCTGCGGGGGGCCCTGCGGCAGGTCACAGCAGTTGCTGCCGGCTCCGCCCCGCTGAAGGCAACTGTCTGTCCCATGCTGAGGCTGCTCATGCGCCTCCTTGGCCTCCCTCTCACGCAGGCGCGCTGGAAGCTTAGCCCAGCTGACTTCCAGCGCAGCTGTCTGAGACCTGCCACCGGATACCCCGCAGCCACACTGCGTTTTTTTAAATTAACAGGCACGGCCACGCAGGGGCCCCGGGTGGCGGGGCCCCCTGACTCACTGGCCAGAGACGCCAACCCCGGCAGACCCCCCTGTTGGCGGCCCTGGACAGAGGGAATGTCCATCAATACACGTGTGTGTTCACCGGGTTCTCCCTCCTGCTCCCCTCCCTCACAATTCCATCTCCCCCTCCCTCTCCCTCCCAATTCCATCTCCCCCTCCCAATTTCATCCCCCCTCCACAATTCTTCCTACCCCCCTCACTCACAATTTTACCTTGGCTGGGTGGTGGGGGGGGGGGGGGGATTCAGTGGCCCGCGTGATACCCCGGGCACCACCCTCTTCTCACGCCGGCCCCACGCGTACGTACGGGAATCTGCCACAAGGCCCCAGCTGCCCTCCAGTCCTGGTGTAGAGGGGAGCTGCGGCCTCACGGAAGTAAGGCCGACTTCAGGCGCGGTGCGAGAAGAGGCTACTCTCCGGAGTGCCACGCGGGATCACTGTCCCTGCCCAGTGGAGCAAAAAATATGCAAATAAATGCACAAAGCAGCGCACGGCCCAGGGACACGGGTGTATAAAAATATATATTTATTGTCTATCACACTTGACAAACAAGGAGGTGTGAACCCTCCAACGTGTTTCACACAACACGGTGCTTTATCAAGGAGTATAGTACCATACACCGCTGAACCCTTTATATACTCTAACAAATGTGTATTCCAGTAATCAAATTTCGCGCCAAAAAACGGGTGTGTGTGACGTCATCACTGCGTTCGTGCACGCCTACTAGAGTCTAGATGTCCCTCCCAGATGACGCCCCTTAGTGACGTCACCGCCAATCAGCTCCTCGGCGCTGCCTGCAAGTGAGAGGGACATACACCCCCTTCCCTCATGCAGGCCGGGACCAGATGCACACCGCACGTGCGAGTGAATCCCTGCCCGCCGAGACCGGAGCGGCGCTACTCCCCAGATGCCACCAGACGTATCAGAGTGCATCCAGAGGGGAAGGCCAATCTCCCCAAAACCCCTCCAGCCTTCTCAATCAGGGGTGAAGCCTTGCTGCGCCCCCCCCCCCTTACTATAACACGATTCTCTCTCTAGACTCCCATGAAATGTGCAATTGTATGCAAAGTAAACACACCCTCCTGGCGCGAATATACACATTATACACCCCCGGTGTAATTAGGACGCCCCCTTGTGTATAAAGATACCACCATCAAGAAAATACAAACACATATAAACAGAGCTAATTCACATATTAAACACGGAAATCTGTGTTCCATTGTAGCAATTGTGAACAAAGAAAAATTAAAAAATAAACAGAAAAAATCCAGCTCTGAATATATCAGAAACATACATATTAAAAGACAATTTGCAAGAACATTTTGTATTAACTATAACCTAATGTGTTTTTATTCTAGGTGTAACACATCTCCTCCTATTGTCATGACACTACATTTGCAGGATACCAGCTGAACAATTTACCATATATTTCTCCAGTTTCTCATATTGGAGGATATTTCTCAATTTATATGGAGCTTACACTCTATGTTTTTGGTGCCTGAGGCACAGGGAGATAAAGTGACTTGCACAAGGTCACAAGGAGCTGAAACCAGGAATTGAACCAGGCTCCCCTGCTTCAAACTCTCAGTGCCAGTCAGTGTCTTTACTCACTGAGCCGCTCCCTCTCCCATAAAAAAAAAAATGGGGGATCTAGAGATGTAGGTCTGTGTGCGTGTGTGTGTGCGTGTGTGTGTGCGTGTGCAAGTAGGGGTTGTGGTGGGTGCAGAGGGTAGAGTGAGGCTAAAGGTTAGGTGATGATCATATCACTGTACGTGTCCTGTCACTGTACACGTGTCCTGTCATTGTACACGTGTCCTGTTATGTGTCCCCGTACAAGTGTCCTGTTATGTGTCCCCTGTACACGTGTTCTGTTGTGTCCCCCTACACGTGTCCTGTTATGTGTCCCTGTACACGTGTCCTGTCATGTGTCCCCTGTACACGTGTCCTGTTATGTGTCCCCTGTACATGTGTCCTGTTATGTGTCCTGTTATGTGTCCCCCGTACAAGTGTCCTGTTATGTGTCCCTGTACACGTGTCCTGTCATGTGTCCCCTGTACACGTGTCCTGTTATGTGTCCCCTGTACACGTGTCCTGTTATGTGTCCCCCGTACAAGTGTCCTGTTATGTGTCCCCCGTACACGTGTCCTGTTATGTGTCCCCTGTACACGTGCTCTGTTATGTGTCCCCGTACACGTGTCATGTTATGTGTCCCCTGTACACGTGTTCTGTTATGTGTCCCCTGTACAAGTGTCCTGTTATGTGTCCCCTGTACAAGAGTCCTGTTATGTGTCCCCTGTACACGTGTCCTGTTATGTGTCCCCTGTACAAGTGTCCTGTTGTGTCCCCTGTACACGTGTCCTGTTATGTGTCCCCCGTACAAGTGTCCTGTTATGTGTCCCCTGTACACGTGTCCTGTTATGTGTCCCCTGTACACGTGTCCTGTTATGTGTCCCCCGTACACGTGTCCTGTTATGTGTCCCCTGTACACGTGTTCTGTTATGTGTCCCCGTACACGTGTCATGTTATGTGTCCCCTGTACACGTGTCCTGTTATGTGTCCCCTGTACAAGTGTCCTGTTATGTGTCCCCTGTACAAGAGTCCTGTTATGTGTCCCCGTACAAGTGTCCTGTTATGTGTCCCCTGTACACGTGTTCTGTTATGTGTCCCCCTACACGTGTCCTGTTATGTGTCCCTGTACACGTGTCCTGTCATGTGTCCCCTGTACACGTGTCCTGTTATGTGTCCTGTTATGTGTCCCCCGTACAAGTGTCCTGTTATGTGTCCCTGTACACGTGTCCTGTCATGTGTCCCCTGTACACGTGTCCTGTTATGTGTCCCCTGTACACGTGTCCTGTTATGTGTCCCCCGTACAAGTGTCCTGTTATGTGTCCCCTGTACACGTGTCCTGTTATGTGTCCCCTGTACACGTGTCCTGTTATGTGTCCCCCGTACACGTGTCCTGTTATGTGTCCCCTGTACACGTGTTCTGTTATGTGTCCCCGTACACGTGTCATGTTATGTGTCCCCTGTACACGTGTTCTGTTATGTGTCCCCTGTACAAGTGTCCTGTTATGTGTCCCCTGTACAAGAGTCCTGTTATGTGTCCCCTGTACACGTGTCCTGTTATGTGTCCCCTGTAAAAGTGTCCTGTTGTGTCCCCTGTACACGTGTCCTGTTATGTGTCCCCCATACAAGTGTCCTGTTATGTGTCCCCTGTACACGTGTCCTGTTATGTGTCCCCTGTACACGTGTCCTGTTATGTGTCCCCCGTACACGTGTCCTGTTATGTGTCCCCTGTACACGTGTTCTGTTATGTGTCCCCGTACACGTGTCATGTTATGTGTCCCCTGTACACGTGTCCTGTTATGTGTCCCCTGTACAAGTGTCCTGTTATGTGTCCCCTGTACAAGAGTCCTGTTATGTGTCCCCTGTACACGTGTCCTGTTATGTGTCCCCTGTACAAGTGTCCTGTTGTGTCCCCTGTACAAGTGTCCTGTTATGTGTCCCCTGTACATGTGTCCTGTAATGTGTCCCCTGTACATGTGTCCTGTTATGTGTCCCCTGTACACGTGTCCTGTTATGTGTCCCCTGTACATGTGTCCTGTTATGTGTCCCCTGTACACGTGTTCTGTTATGTGTCCCCTGTACAAGTGTCCTGTTATGTGTCCCCCGTACAAGTGTCCTGTTATGTGTCCCCTGTACACGTGTCCTGTTATGTGTCCCCTGTACAAGTGTCCTGTTATGTGTCCCCTGTACACGTGTCCTGTTATGTGTCCCCTGTACAAGTGTCCTGTTATGTGTCCCCTGTACAAGTGTCCTGTTATGTGTCCCCTGTACAAGTGTCCTGTTATGTGTCGCCTGTACAAGTGTCCTGTTATGTGTCCCCTGTACAAGTGTCCTGTTATGTGTCCCCTGTACAAGTGTCCTGTTATGTGTCCCCTGTACAAGTGTCCTGTTATGTGTCCCCTGTACAAGTGTCCTGTTATGTGTCCCCCGTACACGTGTTCTGTTATGTGTCCCCCGTACACGTGTTCTGTTATGTGTACCCCGTACACGTGTTCTGTTATGTGTCCCCCGTACACGTGTTCTGTTATGTGTCCCCCGTACACGTGTTCTGTTATGTGTCCCCCGTACACGTGTTCTGTTATGTGTCCCCCGTACACGTGTTCTGTTATGTGTCCCCTGAGATTCAGTCTCTCCGGTAACTGGCTGCAGCTCGAAACCTTCAGCTCATTATTTGGTGACATTCTGCCTACATGGAAAGGGGGGGGGGACAGGAGGGCTGTACTGACAGGGAGACATGGGGGGGCTGTACTGATAGGGCGACATGGGGGGGGCGTTGTACTGACAGGGAGACATGGGGGGGCTGTACTGATAGGGAGACATGGGGGGGCTGTACTGATAGGGAGACATGGGGGGGCTGTACTGATAGGGAGACATGGGGGGGCTGTACTGACAGGGAGACATGGGGGGGCTGTACTGACAGTCATGGGGGGCAGTACTGACAGGGCGACATGGGTGGGCTGTACTGACAGAGAGACATGGGGGGGCTGTACTGACAGAGAGACATGGGGTGGGGCTGTACTGACAGGGAGACATGGGGGGGGGCTTTACTGACAGAGAGACATGGGGTGGGGCTGTACTGACAGAGACATGGTGGGGGCTGTACTGACAGGCATGGGGGGGCAGTACTGACAGGGCGACATGGGGGGGCTGTACTGACAGGGAGACATGGGGGGTGCTGTACTGACAGGGCGACATGGGGGGGGGGCTGTACTGACAGGGAGACATGGGGGGGGGGTGTAGAGGGAGAAAGGGGGTGGCCCGGGATTAAAGGGGTTGCACCCCATTTGGCCATCCCCTGACCTCACCAGGGAGACAAGGGGTTAACTGGGCTGACATCCAGAAATGTGATTTAACCCTTGTTATGACATGAAAATGTGTATTCCCCTGTTCCCATGTTTCATTGGAATATCTGGTTTAATCAGTGTCTGCATCACACACACACTAGAATCCATCCGGGAGTACAAGGGTTAATAGTTCTTTAATGATTATAGCCCTTTGTGTAATTTTCCCGCCTTTTCAGGTACCATTTTGCAGGGTCCCATAGGCCGCCATTGGGGCTCCATGTGTTTCAATGGCGAATCTTGCTGGTTGGGTCCTGTTTCCTGTGAAGACCAGCAGATGGCGTCCGAGAGGAGGAGCGGCGGTTTCCCATTGTAAGTCAATGGGCCCATTGACTTCAATGGAGATTCTTCGAAAGAGCTTTCCAGGAACGAGTTGGCTGCCGTCCAAACCGCAAAACCGCAAAGCGGATACATTTTCAATAAGAGAGCTTTGATCACTTAGCAGTCAAGTTCAACGACAAGTGGCGTGGGAATAAACAGTTCTAGAGCACCTAGAAATAAAATTATTTCTGTCCCTAGTTCCTAGGCCTCCCCCCACTCGACCACCACTGGGTCCCCAAATCCTGGACCCCCAATAAGGGTCGAACCGAGTAGAGCGGGTCACGCCATAGGTTCCAATGGCGGCGGCAGAAACAGCTCAAGAAAACGGCTAAGTGTGAAAAACTGAAATTTAGGAATCTATAGCTCTGGTTCCGGAGGGTCCAGAGGATCAGGGTTTGGGCTACCTGTAGTCACTGCTCCGGCATCGCTGCAGAACCATCCTTGACCCTCTTGGACCAACCCGACGGAGTATGGACCCCCTTGAAAGTTCGGGACTTTTCCCATAGACTCCAATGGCGGCCAATCTCCGTTGACCGGCTATGGCGGAAAACTCCCATTGATTTCAACGGCGGCGTAGCCCCGTTGAAAGTCTATGGCGGCAGATTCCCATAGCCGCCAACGGCGGCGGTTTGCCATTGAACGTCTATGGCGGCGAAGCCCGTTGTTTTCAATGGGGATTTAGTGAAAAACCGTGATTTAATTTACAGTGGAGTTTTTTGTATGAAAATAGGAAACGGTTTAAGGTGTATTTGTGTAACTCCGGTTCCGAAGGTCGTAGCAAGTCGCAAATTGGACCCTAGGGTGTCCCAGTTCCGGCATTGAGAATTGGGAAGTTTGGACCCGCTGGACCCACCGGAACCGGATATTTTAATATGTTTGTGTTTTATCTTTAATACTGTGTCCCAAAGCAGGGATAAAACCCAGAGGAAATTCCCTTTGCATACCAGGGTAGCATATGGCCAGAGAGGCGACACAATGTCTAGGACTTAAGTATTGTTCAAAGGATTTTGTCACCCTCACTGTTTACCTGAGGGTAGAGATGGCTCAAACCAGAGCAGTCTTTAAGTGTCCCATTTCACACCTCACAACAAAGAATATCCTGCCAGAAATTCCGTTTGGTAGACTAGCTGGCATTCCTGATGCAGATGAGGGGCAACAGAAATGAGACCCCAGAGTTCTAATGCGCATGGGCCAACTAGCAGGGAGGCATGTATCAAAATGTGTTCCCACGTTAAAGAGTGGCTAGAGGAAATTGAAGACCAATCACCTGTACTCAATGTTAAGGATAGGGTACAAAAGGTTTATAAACTGTTGTCCACCCTTTATCCTTTGTCTTCTGAAATCATCTTGATTGTACCTGATTGCGAGAGAATTGCTATGCAACATACTTCTCATCCCCCATCCCCAAAGTAAGTGTACTTCTTGTCTGTTACTGTATTATTTCGTGTGTTCACATATCCAAAGGAATAAATATACTTTATTATATCTAAGCCTCGTTCAGTTCAAACCCAGTTATTTGGTGTAAATTACAACCTGTGATAAGCTATCGTCACAGGGGGCTGTACTGACAGGGAGACATGGGGGGGCTGTACTGATAGAGAAATGGGGGGGGGCTATACTGACAGGGAGACTGTACTGACAGGGAGACATGGCGGGGGGCTGTACTGACAGAGACATGGGGGGGGGCTGTACTGACAGCGAGACATGGGGGGGCTGTACTGACAGGGAGACATGGGAGGGCTGTACTGACAGGGAGACATGGGGGGGGGGCAGTACTGACAGGCATGGGGGGGGGCAGTACTGACAGGGAGACATGGGGGGGGCTGTACTGACAGCGACATGGGGTGGGGCTGTACTGACAGAGACATGGGGGGCTGTACTGACAGGGAGACATGGGGGGGGGCTATACTGACAGAGACATGGGGGGGCTTTACTAACAGGGAGACATGGGGGAGCTGTACTGACAGAGACATGGGGAGGGGCTGTACTGACAGGGAGACATGAGGGGGGGCTGTACTGACAGGGAGATATGGGGGGGCTGTACTGACAGAAAGACATGGGGGGGGCTGTACTGACAGAGAGACATGGGGGTCTGTACTGACAGAGAGATATGGGGGTCTGTACTGACAGAGACATGGGGGTGGGCTGTACTGACAGAGACATGGGGAGGGGCTGTACTGACAGGGAGACATGGGGGGGCTGTACTGACAGGGAGACATGGGGGGCTGTACTGACAGGGAGACATTTGGGGGGGGGCTGTACTGACAGAGAGACATGGGGGGGCTGTACCGACAAGGAGACATGGGTAGGGGCTGTACCGACAGGGAGACATGGGGGGGCTGTACCGACAGGGAGACATGGGGGGGCTGTACCGACAGGGAGACATTTGGGGGGGCTGTACTGACGGAGACATGGGGGGCTTTATTGACAGGGAGACATGTGGGGGGCTGTACTGACAGAGACATGGGGGGGCTGTACTGACAGGGAGACATGGGAGGGGGCTGTACTGACAGGGAGACATTGGGGGGCTGTACTGACCGAAAGACATGGGGGGGCTGTACTGACAGGGAGACATGGGGGGGCTGTACTGACAGGGAGACATGGGGGGCTGTACTGACAGGGAGACATGGTAGGGCTGTACTGACAGGGAGACATGGGGGGGGTTGTACTGACAGGGAGACATGGGGGGGGGTTGTCATGATAGAGAGGATTTGGCCCGGGATTAAAGGGGTTACACCCCATTTGACCACCCTCTACTCTCATCAGGGAAGCAAGGGGTTAACTGGACTGAGGTCCAGTAATGTGTTTTGCCTTGCTTCAATATCCAAGTGTTTATTCCCCTGTGTAAATGTATTGTGTTATCCTGGTGTTTGCACTCACACAAACAATAGGGTTGATGCGGGAGGGAAGGGGTTAATGTTAAAATAGTGATTATAGCCCTTTGTGTAATTTTCCCGCCTTTTCAGGCTCCATTTTGCAGCCGTCCATGGGTCGCCATTGAGCCTCCATGCTTTCTAATGGCAGAAGTAGCGGTTTTGGACCTGTTTTCCAGCGACGACCAGCAGGTGGCGTCCGAGAGGAGGAGCGGCGGTTTCCCATTGTAAGTCAATGGGCTCATTGACTTCAATGGAGATTCCTCAACGCCGGCCTCGAGGAACAGGTTGGCAGCCATCCAAACCGCAGACCGCAAAAGCGGATGCAATGTCTTTTAAAAGAGTTTAATCACTACGGTCAAGTTCAACGACAATTGGCGTGGGAATCTTGGGTACTAGGGCCACTGGGAATGAAGTTCTTTTTGTCCCTAACCCCTAGGAACCCCCACACAAGATCCACACCGGGTCCGGGAATAAGGGACCCCCGTAAGGGGTCGAGCGGAGAAGGAGGGTCGCACCATTGAATCCAATGGCAGCGGGCGCCATGCATTCAAAATGGCGGCGCCGGCCATTGATTCCAATTGGGAAAAGCCGCATGGTGAAAAAACGACTAAGTGTAAAATGTTGAAATGTGTAAGTCCATATCTCAGGTTCTGGAATGACCAGAGGGATGGGATTTGGGTGACATATAGCCAAGGTTCCGGCTTTAATGCATGCCCATTCCCAGCCCCCTCAGACCAACCAGACGGAGTGTGGACGCAGGTAAAGATTTGTGAATTTTCTCATAGACTTCAATGGCGGCGGTTCCTCCATTGAAAGTCTATGGCGGGCAACTTCATTGACTACAACGGCGGAGTTGCTCCATTGAAACACATGGCGGCGGAGCCCGTTGTTTTCAATGGGGATTTAGTGAAACGCTGAGTTTTCTTTTTAGCGGAGATTTTTATAATAAAATATGAAACGGTTTATGGGATATTTGTATAACTCCGGTTCCGAAGGTCATAGCGGGCTGAAATTTGGACCCTATAGTGTTCCACTTCCAGCATTAAGGTCTGGAAAGTTTGGACCCGCTGGACCTACCAGAACCGGGTATTTTAATATGTGTAGGTATTAAAATGTATATGGGGTATTGGGTCTGCTCTGACAATGCAGACCCCCATCTGCTATGCTAATAGGGCAGGTAGAGCATCCTGCAAGAATTAACATAGCCCGGTGATCAAAGGCTAACTGTCCTGATTGTTTATGCTAAGGGCAAGAACAAAAGGGCTGAGTGTTTTTTAAGTGTCGGTTTTCACACTTACAGGGAAGCCAAAATCTCCTTCAAAGAGATTTTTGCTAGACAGCTCGGCGCCTTGAGTGTAAGAGAAGGGTTGAAATGGTATATAAGTCAGAGTCACCCCTTACTCAAATGGTCTTCATGGGTCCTTCATGTCTTTCGTGTCTTCATGTATGATCTTCATGTATTGCTGTGATGTCAACATCTGAAACTGAATTATGAAAGAAATGGCCCATCCTGTATCCTGATGGCTTTCTTGTCCTAACCTTTAAGTAAGTGTCCATATTTTGTCTGTTATTTGTAAATCTCATGTGTTCACCTTTTTCAAGGAATAAATTATATTTTATCATATCTAAGTCTCGTCCAGATCAACCCAGTTATATTTGGTGTGTATTATTATAGCCTGTCTCAAAGCTACCGTCAAAGGGGTGCTGTACTGACAGGGAGACATGGGGGGGCTGTACTGACAGGGAGACATGGGGGGGCTGTACTGACAGAGAGACATGGGGTGGGGCTGTACTGACAGAGAGACATGGGGGGGGCTGTACTGACAGGGAGACATGGGGGGGCTGTACTGACAGAGACATGGGGGCTGTACTGACGGAGACATGGGGGGGCTGTACTGACAGGGAGACATGGGGGGGCTGTACTGACGGAGACATGGGGGGGCTGTACTGACAGGGAGACATGGGGGGGCTGTACTGACAGGAAGACATGGGGGGGGCTGTACTGATAGGGAGACATGGGGGGGCTGTACTGACAGAGACATGGGGGGGGCTGTACTGACAGGGAGACATGGGGGCTGTACTGACAGGGAGATTTGGAGGGGGCTGTACTGACAGGAAGACATGGGGGGGCTGTACTGACAGGGAGACATGGGGGGGGCTGTACTGACAGGGAGACATGGGGGGGGGCTGTACTGACAGGAACACATGGGTGGGCTGTACTGACAGGGAGACATGGGGGGGCTGTACTGACAGGGAGACATGGGGGGGGCTGTACTGACAGGGAGACATGGGGGGGCTGTACTGACAGGGAGACATGGGTGGGCTGTACTGACAGGGAAACATGGGGGGGCTGTACTGACAGAGAGACATGGGGGGTCTGTACTGACAGGGAGACATGGGGGGGGGCTGTACTGACAAGGAGACATGGGGGGGGGGCTGTACTGACAGGGAGACATGGGGGGGGCTGTACTGACCGGGAGACATGGGGGGCTGTACTGACAGGGAGACATGGGGGGGCTGTACTGACAGGGAGACATGGGGGGGGCTGTACTGACAGGGAGACATGGGGGGGCTGTACTGACAGGGAGACATGGGGGCTGTACTGACAGGGAGACATGGGGGGGGCTGTACTAACAGGGGAGAGGTGGGGGGGCTGTACTGACAGGGAGACATGGGGGGGGGCTGTACTGACAGGGAGACATGGGGGCTGTACTGACAGAGATATGGGGGGAGGCTGTACTAACAGGGGAGACATGGGGGGCTGTACTGCCAGAGATACATGGGGGGCTGTACTGACAGGGAGACATAGGGGCTGTACTGACAGGGAAACATGGGGGGGGCTGTAGTGACAGAGAGACATGGGGGGGCTCTACTGACAGGGAGAGATGGGGGGGCTGTACTGACAGGGGACGTGGGGGGGGGCGTACTGACAGGGGAGAGGTGGGGGGCTGTACTGACAGAGACATTGGGGGGGGCTGTACTGACAGGGAGACATGTGGGGGCTGTACTGACAGAGAGACATTGGGGGGGCTGTACTGAAAGGGAGACATGGGGGGTGACAGAGACATGGGGGGCTGTACTGACAGGGAGACATGGGGGGGGCTGTACTGACGGAGACATGGGGGGGCTGTACTGACAGGGAGACATGGGGGGGCTGTACTGACAGGGAGACATGGGGGGGCTGTACTGACAGGGCGAAAGGGGGGGTCTGTACTGACAGAGAGACATGGGGGGGCTGTACTGACAGAGACATGGGGGGGCCTGTACTGACAGAGACATGGGGGGGCTGTACTGATAGGGAGACATGGGGGGGCTGTACTGACGGAGACATGGGGGGGGGCTGTACTGACAGGGAGACATTGGGGGCTGTACTGACAGGGGACGTGGGGGGGGGGGCCGTACTGACAGAGACATAGGGGGGACTGTACTGATAGGGAGACATGGGGGGGTGTACTGACAGGGAGACATGGAGGGGCTGTACTGACAGAGACATGGGGGGGGCTGTACTGACAGAGACATGGGGGGGCTGTACTGACAGTGACATGGGGGGGCTGTACTGACAGGGAGACAGGGGGGGGGGGGGCTGTACTGACAGGGAGACATGGGGGGGCTGTACTGACAGGGAGACATGGGGGGGCTGAACTGACAGGGGACGTGGGGGGGGCTAAACTGACAGGGAGACATGGGGGGCTGTACTGACAGGGAGACATGGGGGGCTGTACTGACAGGGAGACATGGGGGGGCTGTACTGTCAGGGAGACATGGGGGGGGGGCTTTACTGACAGGGAGACTTGGGGGGGGCTGTACTGACATGGAGACATGGGGGGGCTGTACTGACAGGGAGACATGGGGGGGGCTTTACTGACAGGGAGACATGGGGGGCTGTACTGACAGGGAGACATGGGGGGGCTGTACTGACAGGGAGATATGGGGGGGGGCTGTACTGACAGGGAGACATGGGGGCTGTACTGACAGGGAGACATGGGGGGTCTGTACTGACAGAGAGACATGGGGGGGCTGTACTGACAGGGAGACATGGGGGGGCTGTACTGACAGGGACATGGGGGGGCTGTACTGATAGGGAGACATGGGGGGCTGTACTGACAGAGACATGGGGGGGCTATACTGACAGAGAAACATGGAGGGGGCTGTACTGACAGGGAGACATGGGGGGGCTCTACTGACAGGGAAATATGGGGGGGCTGTACTGACAGGGAAACATGGGGGGGCTGTACTGACAGGGAGACATGGGGGGGCTGTACTGACAGGTAGACATGGGGGGCTGTACTGACAGGGAGACATGGGGGGGGGGCTATACTGACAGGGAGACATGGGGGGGCTTTACTGACAGGGAGACATGGGGGGGCTGTACTGACAGGGAGACATGGGGGGGCTGTACTGACAGGGAGACATGGGGGGCTGTACTGACAGGGAGACATGGGGGGGGGCTGTACTGACAGGGAGACATGGGGGGGCTGTACTGACAGACACATTGGGGGGGCTGTACTGACAGACACATTGGGGGGGCTGTACTGATAGGGAGACATGGGGGGGCTGTACTGACAGAGATATGGGGGGGCTGTACTGATAGGGAGACATGGGGGGCGGCTGTACTGACAGGGAGACATGGGGGGCTGAACTGACAGGGAGACAAGGGGGGGCTGTACTGACAGGGAGACATGGGGGGGCTGTACTGACAGACATGGGGGGGCTGAACTGATAGAGATATGGGGGGGCTGTACTGATAGGGAGACATGGGGGGGCTGTACAGACAGGGAGACATGGGGGGGCTGTACTGACAGGGAGACATGGGGGGCTGTACTGACAGGGAGACATGGGGGGGGCTGTACTGACAGGGAGACATGGGGGGGCTGTACTGACAGGGAGACATGGGGGGGGCTGTACTGACAGAGAGACATGGGGGGGCTGTACTGACAGGGAGACATGGGGGGCTGTACCGACAGGGAGATATGGGGGGGGGGCTGTACCGACAGGGAGATATGGGGGGGCTGTACCGACAGGGAGACATGGGGGGGCTGTACCGACAGCGAGACATGGGGGGGCTGTACTGACATGGACATGGGGGGGGGGGCTGTACTGACAGGGACATGGGGGGGGGGCTGTACTGACAGGGACATGGGGGGGGCTGTACTGACAGGGAGACATGGGGGGGGCTGTACTGACAGGGAGACATGGGGGTGCTGTACTGACTGGGAGACATGGGGGAGCTGTACCGACAGAGAGATATGGGGGGGCTGTACCGACAGGGAGACATTGGGGGGGGCTGTACTGACAGGGAGATATGGGGGGGCTGTACTGACAGGGAGACATGGGGGGGGGGGGGGGCTGTACTGACAGAGAGATATGGGGGGGGGCTGTACCGACAGGGAGACATGGGGGGGGGCTGTACTGACAGGGAGACATGGGGGGGCTGTACTGACAGGGAGACATGGGGGGGGGCTGTACTGACTGGGAGACATGGGGGGGCTGTACCGACAGAGAGATATGGGGGGGGCTGTACCGACAGGGAGACATTGGGGGGGGCTGTACTGACATGGAGACATGGGGGGGCTGTACTGACAGGGAGACATGGGGGGGGCTGTACTGACAGAGAGACATGGGGGGGGGGCTGTACCGACAGGGAGACATGGGGGGGGCTGTACTGACAGGGAGACATGGGGGGGGGCTGTACCGACAGGGAGACATGGGAAGGGCTGTACCGACAGGGAGACATGGGGGGGCTGTACCGACAGGGAGACATGGGGGGGGGCTGTACTGACAGGGAGACATGGGGGGGCTGTACTGACAGGGAGACAAGGGGGGGGCTGTACTGACAGGGAGACATGGGGAGGGCTGTACTGACAGGGAGACATGGGGGGCTTACTGACAGGGAGACATGGGGGGCTGTACTGATAGGGAGACATGGGGAGGGCTGTACTGACAGAGACATGGGGGGCTGTACTGACAGAGAGACATGGGGGAGCTGTACTGACAGGGAGACATGGGGGGGCTGTACTGACAGGGAGACAAGGGGGGGGCTGTACTGACAGGGAGACATGGGGAGGGCTGCACTGACAGGGAGACATGGGGGGGCTGTACTGACAGGGAAACATGGGGGGGCTGTACTGACAGGGAGACAAGGGGGTTCTGTACTGACAGGGAGACATGGGGGGGGCTGTACTGACAGGGAGACATGGGGGGGGGGCTGTACTGACAGGGAGACATGGGGGGGCTGTACTGACAGGGAAACATGGGGGGCTGTACTGACAGGGAGACATGGGGGGGCTGTACTGACAGGGAGACATGGGGGGGCTGTACTGACAGAGACATGGGGGGGGGCTGTACTGACAGGGAGACATGGGGGGGCTGTACTGACAGGGAGACGGGGAGCTGTACTGACAAAGAGACATGGGGGGGCTGTACTGACAGAGACATGGGGGGGCCTGTACTGACAGAGACATGGGGGGGCTGTACTGACAGGGAGACATGGGGGGGCTGTACTGACAGAGAGACATGGAGGGGCTGTACTGACAGGGAGACATGGAGGGGCTGTACTGACAGAGACATGGGGGTTGTACTGACAGGGAGACATGGGGGGGCTGTACTGACAGGGAGACATGGGGGGGCTGTACTGACAGAGACATGGGGGGGCTGTACTGACAGGGAGACATGGGTGGGCTGTACTGACAGGGAGACATGGGGGGGGCAGTACTGACAGGGAGACATGGGGGGGCTTTACTGACAGGGAGACATGGGGGGGCTGTACTGACAGGGAGACAAGGGGGGGCTGTACTGACAGAGAGACATGGGGGGGGGCTGTACTGACAGAGAGACATGGGGGGGCTGTACTGACAGAGAGACATGGGGGGGCTGTACTGACAGGGAGACAAGGGGGGGGCTGAACTGACAGAGAGACATGGGGGGGCTGTACTGACAGGGAGACATGGGGGGGCTGTACTGACAGGGAGACATGGGGGGGCTGTACTGACAGAGAGACATGGGGGGGCTGTACTGACAGGGATACATGGGGGGGGCTGTACCATCAGGGAGATATGGGGGGGGGGCTGTACCGACAGGGAGATATGGGGGGGCTGTACCGACAGGGAGACATGGGGGGTTGTACCGACAGGGAGACATGGGGGGGCTGTACTGACAGGGACATAGGGGGGCTGTACTGACAGGGACATGGGGGGGGGGCTGTACCGACAGGGAGACATGGGGGGGGGGCTGTACTGACAAGGAGACATGGGGGGGGCTGTACTGACAGGGAGACATGGGGGGGGGGCTGTACTGACAAGGAGACATGGGGGGGCTGTACTGACAAGGAGACATGGGGGGACTGTACTGACAGGGAGACATGGGGGGGCTGTACTGACAGGGAGACATGGGGGGGGCTGTACTGACAGGGAGACATGGGGGGGGGCTGTACTGACAGGGAGACATGGGGGGACTGTACTGACAGGGAGACATGGGGGGGCTGTACTGACAGGGAGACAAGGGGGGGGGGCTGTACTGACAGGGAGACATGGGGGGGGCCTGTTATGACAGGGAGACAAGGGGGGGGGCTGTACTGACAGGGAGACAAGGGGGGGGGCTGTACTGACAGGGAGACATGGGGGGCTTTACTGACAGGGAGACGGGGGGGCTGTACTCACAGGGAGACATGGGGGGCTGTACTGACAGGGAGACATGGGGGGGGCTGTACTGACAGGGAGACATGGGGGGCTGTACTGACAGGGAGACATGGGGGGGCTGTACTGACAGGGAGACATGGGGGGGGCTGTACTGACAGGGAGACATGGGGGGCTGTATTGACAGGGAGACATGGGGGGGGGGCTGTACTGACAGGGAGACATGGGGGGGATGTGCTGACAGGGGAGATATGAGGGGGGCTGTACTGACAGGGAGACATGGGGGGGGGTACTGACAGGGAGAGGTGGGGGGGCTGTATTGACAGGGAGACATGGGGGGGTGTACTGACAGGGAGACATGGGGGGGGTACTGACAGGGAGAGGTGGGGGGGCTGTACTGACAGGGAGAGAAGGGGAACTGTACTTACAGGGGAGAGATGGGGGGGAAGGAGCTGTATTGAAGGGATAGAAGGGGAGGGGAAGCAGGCGCTGTACTGAAGAGGGAGTTTGGGGGGTAAAGGAGAATGTGGGGAGGTACTGTAACTTAACTGATTTCGAGAGTGAGAGGAGAGGGGGGGGAGGAGAGAACAGCAAAGAGAGGGGGAGAGAGGAGAGCAGCCAATAGGAGAGTGAGGGGGGAGAGAGGAGGGAAGAGGCTTGTGTGTGAAGAGGGGGGAGCTACAGAGGAGCAGAGAGGAGTGTATGGGGGGGGGATTTGGGAAGAATGTGCATAGAGGGGAGGAGAGAGAGGGGTGAGGGGGGAGAAATGCAAGAGAGAATAGCGAGGGGGGAGGGAAACGAGGACAGGGAGGGAAGGGAGAAGAGGATAGTGGGGAGGGAGAAGAGGACAGGGAGGGGGAGGAAGAAGAGGACAGCGAGGGGGAGGGAGAAGAGGACAGCGAAGGGGAAGGAAAAGAGGATAGCGAGGGGGGAAGAGAGGACAGCGAGGGGGGAAGAGAGGACAGGGAGGGGGGAAGAGAGGACAGGGAGGGGGGAAGAGAGGACAGGGAGGGAGGGAAGAGAGGACAGGGAGGGAGGGAAGAGAGGACAGGGAGGGAAGAGAGGACAGGGAGGGGGGAGGACAGGGAGGGGGGAAGAGAGGACAGGGAGGGGGGAAGAGAGGACAGGGAGGGGGGGAAGAGAGGACAGGGAGGGGGGGAAGAGAGGACAGGGAGGGGGGGAAGAGAGGACAGGGAGGGGGGGAAGAGAGGACAGGGAGGGGGGGAAGAGAGGACAGGGAGGGGGGGAAGAGAGGACAGGGAGGGGGGAAGAGAGGACAGAGAGGGGGGAAGAGAGGACAGAGAGGGGGGGAAGAGGACAGGGAGGGGGGCGGACAGGGAGGGGGGAGGACAGGGAGGGGGGGAAGAGAGGACAGGGAGGGGGGAAGAGAGGACAGGGAGGGGAGGGAAGAGAGGACAGGGAGGGAGGGAAGAGAGGACAGGGAGGGAGGGAAGAGAGGACAGGGAGGGGGAAGAGAGGACAGAGAGGGGGGAAGAGAGGACAGAGAGGGGGGAAGAGGACAGGGAGGGGGGAGGACAGGGAGGGGGGAAGAGAGGACAGGGAGGGGGGAAGAGAGGACAGGGAGGGGGGGAAGAGAGGACAGGGAGGGGGGGAAGAGAGGACAGGGAGGGGGGGAAGAGAGGACAGGGAGGGGGGGAAGAGAGGACAGGGAGGGGGGGAAGAGAGGACAGGGAGGGGGGGAAGAGAGGACAGGGAGGGGGGGAAGAGAGGACAGGGAGGGGGGGAAGAGAGGACAGGGAGGGGGGAAGAGAGGACAGGGAGGGGGGGAAGAGAGGACAGCAAGGGGGGAAGAAAGGACAGGGAGGGGGGGGAAGAGAGGACAGGGAGGGGGGAAGAGAGGAAAGGGAGGGGGAGGGAGAAGAGGACAGGGAAGGGAGAAGAGGAGAGGAGGGGGAGGAAGAAGAGGACAGGGAGGGGGAGGGAGAAGAGGACAGGGAGGGGGGAGGGAGAAAGGAGGGGGGAGGGAGATGAGGACAGGGGAGTGCGGAGGAAGAAGAGGACAGGGAGGGGTGGAGAGAGCACAGCGAGGGGGGCGGAGAGTGGACAGGGAGGGGGGGGGAAGAGAGGACAGGGAGGGGGGGAAGAGAGGACAGGGAGGGGGGGAGAGAGCACAGCGAGGGGGTCGGAGAGTGGACAGGGAGGGGGGGGAGAGAGGACAGCGAGGAGGGAAGAGAGCACAGCGAGGGGGGAGGAGGGTGGACAGGGAGGGGGGGAAGAGAGAGGACAGGGAGGGGGGGAAGAGAGGACAGGGAGGGGGGAAGAGAGGACAGGGAGGGGGGAGAGAGAGGACAGGGAGGGGGAGAAAGATAGGACAGAGAGAGGGGCGGAAGAGAGGACAGGGAGGAAGGGAAGAGAGGACAGGGAGGGGGGAAGAGAGGACAGGGAGGGGGGGAAGAGAGGACAGGGAGGGAGGGAAGAGAGGACAGGGAGGGGGGAGAAAGAGAGGACAGTGAGGGGGTGGATGAGAGGACAGGGAGGGGGGAAGAGAGGAAAGGGAGGGAGGGAAGAGAGGACAGGGAGGGGGAAGAGAGGGACAGGGAGGGAGGGAAGAGAGGACAGGGAGGGGGGAAGAGAGGACAGAGAGGGGGGAAGAGAGGACAGAGAGGGGGGGAAGAGGACAGGGAGGGGGGAGGACAGGGAGGGGGGAGGACAGGGAGGGGGGGGAAGAGAGGACAGGGAGGGGGGAAGAGAGGACAGGGAGGGGAGGGAAGAGAGGACAGGGAGGGAGGGAAGAGAGGACAGGGAGGAGGGAAGAGAGGACAGGGAGGGAGGGAAGAGAGGACAGGGAGGGGGGAAGAGAGGACAGAGAGGGGGGAAGAGAGGACAGAGAGGGGGGGAAGAGGACAGAGAGGGGGGAAGAGGACAGGGAGGGGGGAGGACAGGGAGGGGGGGAAGAGAGGACAGGGAGGGGGGAAGGGAGGACAGGGAGGGGAGGGAGAAGAGGATAGTGGGGAGGGAGAAGAGGACAGGGAGGGGGAGGAAGAAGAGGACAGCGAGGGGGAGGGAGAAGAGGACAGCGAAGGGGAAGGAAAGAGGACAGCGAGGGGGGAAGAGAGGACAGCGAGGGGGGAAGAGAGGACAGGAGGGGGGAAGAGAGGACAGGGAGGGAGGGAAGAGAGGACAGGGAGGGAGGGAAGAGAGGACAGGGAGGGGGGAAGAGAGGACAGGGAGGGGGGAAGAGAGGACAGGGAGGGGGGAAGAGAGGACAGGGAGGGGGGAAGAGAGGACAGGGAGGGAGGGAAGAGAGGACAGGGAGGGAGGGAAGAGAGGACAGGGAGGGGGGAAGAGAGGACAGGGAGGGGGGAAGAGAGGACAGGGAGGGGGGAAGAGAGGACAGGGAGGGGGGGAAGAGAGGACAGGGAGGGGGGGGAAGAGAGGACAGGGAGGGGGGGAAGAGAGGAAAGGGAGGGGGGGAAGAGAGGACAGGGAGGGGGGAAGAGAGGACAGGGAGGGGGGGAAGAGAGGACAGGGAGGGGGGAAGAGAGGAGAGGGAGGGGGGGAAGAGAGGACAGCAAGGGGGGAAGAAAGGACAGGGAGGGGGGAAGAGAGGACAGGGAGGGGGGAAGAGAGGAAAGGGAGGGGGAGGGAGAAGAGGACAGGGAAGGGAGAAGAGGAGAAGGAGGGGGAGGAAGAAGAGGACAGGGAGGGGGAGGGAGGGAGAAGAGGACAGGGAGTGGGGAGGGAGAAAGGAGGGGGGAGGGAGATGAGGACAGGGAGTGCGGAGGAAGAAGAGGACAGGGAGGGGTGGAGAGAGCACAGCGAGGGGGGCGGAGAGTGGACAGGGAGGGGGGGGGAAGAGAGGACAGGGAGGGGGGGAAGAGAGGACAGGGAGGGGGGGAGAGAGCACAGCGAGGGGGTCGGAGAGTGGACAGGGAGGGGGGGGGGAGAGAGGACAGCGAGGAGGGAAGAGAGCACAGCGAGGGGGGAGGAGGGTGGACAGGGAGGGGGGGAAGAGAGGACAGGGAGGGGGGGAAGAGAGGACAGGGAGGGGGGGAGAGAGAGGACAGGGAGGGGGAGAAAGATAGGACAGAGAGAGGGGCGGAAGAGAGGACAGGGAGGAAGGGAAGAGAGGACAGGGAGGGGGGAAGAGAGGACAGGGAGGGAGGGAAGAGAGGACAGGAAGGGGGGAGAAAGAGAGGACAGGGAGGGGGGAAGAGAGGAAAGGGAGGGAGGGAAGAGAGGACAGGGAGGGGGAAGAGAGGACAGGGAGGGAGGGAAGAGAGGACAGGGAGGGGGGAAGAGAGGACAGGGAGGGGGGAAGAGAGGACAGAGAGGGGGGAAGAGAGGACAGAGAGGGGGGGAAGAGGACAGGGAGGGGGGAGGACAGGGAGGGGGGAGGGGGGGGAAGAGAGGACATGGAGGGGGAAGAGAGGACAGGGAGGGGAGGGAAGAGAGGACAGGGAGGGAGGGAAGAGAGGACAGGGAGGGAGGGAAGAGAGGACAGGGAGGGGGGAAGAGAGGACAGAGAGGGGGGAAGAGAGGACAGAGAGGGGGGAAGAGGACAGGGAGGGGGGAGGACAGGGAGGGGGGGAAGAGAGGACAGGGAGGGGGGAAGGGAGGACAGGGAGGGGGGGAAGAGAGGACAGGGAGGGGGGGAAGAGAGGGACAGAGAAGGGGGGAAGAGAGGACAGCGAGGGGGGAAGAGAGGACAGGGAGGTGGGAAGAGAGGACAGGGAGGGGGGAAGAGAGGACAGCAAGGGGGTGGAGAGTGGACAGGGGGGGGAAGAGAGGACAGCGAGGGGGAAGAGAGCACAGCGAGGGGGGTGGAGAGTGGACAGGGAGGGGGGGAAGAGAGGACAGGGAGGGGTGGAAGAGAGGACAGGGAGGGGGGGAAGAGAAGAGAGGGAGGGGGGGAGAGAGAGGACAGGGAGGGGGGAGAAAGAGAAGACAGAGAGAAGGGCGGAAGAGAGGACAGGGAGGGGGGGAAGAGAGGACAGGGAGGGGAGGGGAGGGAAGAGAGGACAGGGAGGGGAGGGGAGGGAAGAGAGGACAGGGAGGGGGGGAAGAGAGGACAGCAAGGGGGGCGGAGAGTGGACAGGGAGGGGGGAAGAGAGGACAGGGAGAGGGGGAGAGAGAGGACAGGGAGAGGGGGGAGAGAGAGGACAGGGAGAGGGGGAGAGAGAGGACAGGGAGGGGGGAGAAAGAGAGGACAGGGAGAGGGGAGAAAGAGAGGACAGAGAGAGGGGCGGAAGAGAGGACAGGGAGGAGGGAAGAGAGGACAGGGAGGGAGGGAAGAGAGGGACAGGGAGGGGGGAAGAGAGGACAGGGAGGGAGGGAAGAGAGGACAGGGAGGGAGGGAAGAGAGGACAGGGAGGGAGGGAAGAGAGGACAGGGAGGGAGGGAAGAGAGGACAGGGAGGGGGGAAGAGAGGACAGAGAGGGGGGAAGAGAGGACAGGGAGGGGCGGAGGACAGGGAGGGGGGGGGGAAGAGAGGACAGGGAGGGGGGGAAGAGAACATAGGGAGGAGGGAAGAGAGGACAGGGAGGGGGGGAAGAGAGGACAGGGAGGGGGAAGAGAGGACAGGGAGGGGGGGGGGGGAGAGAGGACAGCGAGGGGGGAAGAAAGGACAGGGAGGGGGGAAGAGAGGACAGAGAGGGGGGGAAGAGAGGACAGCGAGGGGGGAAGAGAGGACAGGGAGGGGGGGAAAGAGAGGAAAGGGAGGGGAGGGAGAAGAGGACAGGGAAGGGAGAAGAGGACAAGGAGGGGGAGGGAGAAGAGGACAGGGAGGGGGGAGGGAGAAGAGGACAGGGAGGGGGGGAGGGAGAAGAGGACAGGGAGTGGGGAGGGAGAAGAGGACAGGGAGTCCGGAGGGAGAAGAGGACAGGGATGTGGGGAGAGAGAGGACAGGGAGGGGGGGAAGAGAGGACAGGGAGGGGGGAGAGAGCACAGCGAGGGGGGCGGAGAGCGGACAGGGAGGGGGGGGGAGAGAGGACAGCGAGGAGGGAAGAGAGCACAGCGAGGGGGGAGGAGGGTGGACAGGGAGGGGGGAGAAAGAGAGGACAGAGAGAGGGGCGGAAGAGAGGACAGGGAGGGAGGGAAGAGAGGACAGGGAGGGGGGGAAGAGAGGACAGGGAGGGAGGGAAGAGAGGACAGGGGAGGGGAGGGGGGAGAAAGAGAGGACAGTGAGGGGGTGGAAGAGAGGACAGGGAGGGGGGAAGAGAGGAAAGGGAGGGAGGGAAGAGAGGACATGGAGGGGGAAGAGAGGACAGGGAGGGAGGGTAGAGAGGACAGGGAGGGGGGAAGAGAGGACAGGGAGGGGAGGGAAGAGAGGACAGGGAGGGAGGGAAGAGAGGACAGGGAGGGAGGGAAGAGAGGACAGGAGGGGGGAAGAGAGGACAGGGAGGGGGAAGAGAGGACAGAGAGGGGGGGGAAGAGGACAGGGAGGGCGGGGGGAAGAGAGGACAGAGAGGGGGGAAGAGAGGACAGAGAGGGGGGAAGAGGACAGGGAGGGGGGAGGACAGGGAGGGGGGGAAGAGAGGACAGGGAGGGGGGAAGAAAGGACAGAGAGGGGGGAAGAGAGGACAGAGAGGGGGGAAGAGAGGACAGAGAGGGGGGAAGAGAGGACAGAGAGGGGGGGAGGACAGGGAGGGGGGGAAGAGAGGACAAGGAGGGGAGGAAGGGAGGACAGGGAGGGGGGGAATGGAGGACAGGGAGGGGGGGAAGAGAGGACAGGGAGGGGGAAGAGAGGACAGGGAGGGAGGGAAGAGAGGACAGGGAGGGGGGGGAGAGAGGACAGAGAGGGGGGAAGAGAGGACAGAGAGGGGGGAAGAGAGGACAGAGAGGGGGGAGGACAGGGAGGGGGGGAAGAGAGGACAAGGAGGGGAGGAAGGGAGGACAGGGAGGGGGGGGAATGGAGGACAGGGAGGGGGGGAAGAGAGGACAGCGAGGGGGGAAGAGAGGACAGGGGGGTGGGAAGAGAGGACAGGGAGGGGGGGAAGAGAGGACAGCGAGGGGGGAAGAGAGGACAGGGGGGTGGGAAGAGAGGACAGGGAGGGGGAAGAGAGGACAGGGAGGGGGGGGAAAGAGAGGAAAGGGAGGGGGAGGGAGAAGAGGACAGGGAAGGGAGAAGATGACAAGGAGGGGGAGGAAGAAGAGGACAGGGAGGGGGAGGGAGAAGAGGACAGGGAGTGGGGAGAGAGAAAGGAGGGGGAGGGAGAAGAGGACAGGGAGTGGGGAGGGAGAAAAGGACAGGGAGTGGGGAGGGAGAAGAGGACAGGGAGTGGGGAGGGAGAAGAGGACAGGGAGTGGGAGGGAGAAGAGGACAGGGAGTGGGGAGGGAGAATAGGGCAGGGAGTGGGGAGGGAGAAGAGGACAGGGAGTGGGGAGGGAGAAGAGGACAGGGAGTGGGGAGGGAGAAGAGGACAGGGAGTGGGGAGGGAAGAGAGGACAGCAAGGGGGTGGAGAGCGGACGGGGGGGGGAAGAGAGGACAGCGAGGGGGGAAGAGAAGACAGGGAGGGGGGGAGAGAGAGAACAGTGAGGGGGGAGAGAGAGAGGGGTGGAAGAGAGGACAGGGACGGGGGGAAGAGAGGACAGGGAGGGGGGAAGAGAGGACAGGGAGGGGGGAAGAGAGGACAGGGAGGGGGAAGAGAGGACAGAGAGGGGGGGAAGAGAGCACAGGGAGGGGGGAAGAGAGCACAGGGAGGGGGGAAAAGAGGACAAGGAGGGGGAAGAGAGGACAGGGAGGGGGGGGGAAGAGAGGACAGGGAGGGGGGAGGGAGGACAGGGAGGGGGGATAGAGGACAGGGAGGGGGGAGAGAGGACAGGGAGGACAGGGAGGGGGAAGAGGACAGGGAGGGGGAAGAGGACAGGGAGGGAGGGAAGAGGACAGAGAGGGG
Organism: Ascaphus truei; assembly: GCF_040206685.1. Lineage (NCBI taxonomy): Eukaryota > Metazoa > Chordata > Amphibia > Anura > Ascaphidae > Ascaphus > Ascaphus truei. Next base: position 9,939 of record NW_027454924.1, on the reverse strand, counting down.
GAAGAGAGGACAGGGAGGGGGGTAAGAGAGGACAGCGAGAGGGGAAGAGAGGACAGGGATGTGGGGAGAGAGAGGACAGGGAGGGGGGATGGAAGAGAGGAAAGGGAGGGAGAAAGAGAGGACAGGGAGTGGGGGGAGAGAGGACAGGGAGGGGGGGAAGAGAGGACAGGGGAGAGAGAGGACAGGGAGGGGTGAGAGAGAGGACAGGGGGGGAGAGAGAGAGAGGACAGGGAGGGGGGAAGAGAGGACAGGGAGGGGGGAGGGAGAAGAGGACAGGGAAGGGGAGGGAGAAGAGGACAGGGAGGGGGAGGGAGATGAGGACAGGGAGGGGGAGGGAGAAGAGGACAGGGAGGGGGAGGGAGAAGACGACAGGGAGGGGGAGGGAGAAGAGGACAGGGAGGGGGAGGGAGAAGAGGACAGGGAGGGGGAGGGAGAAGAGGACAGGGAGGGGGAGGGAGAAGAGGACAGGGAGGGGGAGGGAGAAGAGGACAGGGAGGGGGAGGGAGAAGAGGACAGGGAAGGGGAAAGGAGAAGAGGACAAGGAGGGGGAGGGAGAAGAGGACAGGGAGGGGGAGGAAGAAGAGGACAGGGAGAGGGGAGGAAGAAGAGGACAGGGATGGGGGAGGGAGAAGGAGGACAGGGAGGGGGAGGGAGAAGAGGACAGGGAGGGGGAGGGAGAAGAGGACAGGGTGGGGGAGGGAGAAAAGGACAGGGAGGGTGGAGGGAGAAGAGGACAGGGAGGGGGAGGGAGAAGAGGACAGGGAGGGGGGAGGAAGAAGAGGACAGGGTGGGGGAGGGAGAAAAGGACAGGGAGGGTGGAGGGAGAAGAGGACAGGGAGGGGGAGGGAGAAGAGGACAGGGAGGGGGAGGGAGAAGAGGGACAGGGATGGGGGAGGGAGAAGAGGAGGACAGGGAGGGGGGAGGGAGAAGAGGACAGGGAGGGGGAGGGAGAAGAGGACAGGGAGGGGTAGGGAGAAGAGGACAGGGTGGGTGGAGGGAAAAGAGGACAGGGAGGGGGGAGGGAGAAGAGGACAGGGAGGGGGGAGGGAGAAGAGGACAGGGAGGGGGAGGGAGAAGAGGACAGGGATGGGGGAGGGAGAAGGACAGGGAGGGGGAGGGAGAAGAGGAGGACAGGGAGGGGGGAGGGAGAAGAGGACAGGGAGGGGGAGGGAGAAGAGGACAGGGAGGGGGAGGAGAAGAGGACAGGGAGGGGGAGGGAGAAGAGGACAGGGAGGGGGAGGGAGGAGGGAGAAGAGGAGGACAGGGAGGGGGGAGGAAGAAGAGGACAGGGAGGGGGGAGGGAGAAGAGGACAGGGAGGGGGAGGGAGAAAAGGACAGAGGGGGAGGGAGAAGAGGACGGGGGGGAGGGAGAAGAGGACGGGGAGGGGGAAGGGAGAAGAGGACATGGAGGGGGAGGGAGAAGAGGACAGGGAGGGAGGAGGGAGAAGAGGACAGGGAGGGGGAGGGAGAAGCGGACAGGGAGGGGGGAGGGAGAAGAGAACAGGGAGGGGGGAGAGAGGAGAGGACAGGGAGGGGGAGGGAGAAGAGGACAGGGAGGGGGGAGGGAGAAAGGAGGGGGGAGGGAGATGAGGACAGGGAGGGGAGGGAGAAAGGAGGGGGGAGGAAGAAGAGGACAGGGAGGGGGAGGGAGAAAGGAGGGGAGAGGAAGAAGAGGACAGGGAGGGGGAGGGAGAAGAGGACAGGGAGGGGAGTGAGAAAGGAGGGGGGAGGAAGATGAGGACAGGGAGGGGGAGGGAGAAAGGAGGGGGGAGGAAGAAGAGGACAGGGAGGGGGAGGGAGAAGAGGACAGGGAGGCGGGAGGGAGAAGCGGACAGGGAGGGGGGAGGGAGAAGAGAACAGGGAGGGGGGAGGGAGAAGAGGACAGGGAGGGGGGAGGGAGATGAGATCAGGGAGGGGAGGGAGAAAGGAGGGGGGAGGAAGAAGAGGACAGGGAGGGGAGGGAGAAAGGAGGGGGGAGGAAGAAGAGGACAGGGAGGGGGAGGGAGAAGAGGACAGGGAGGGGAGTGAGAAAGAAGGGGGGAGGAAGAAGAGGACAGGGAGGGGGAGGGAGAAAGGAGGGGGGAGGAAGAAGAGGACAGGGAGGGGGAGGGAGAAGAGGACAGGGAGGGGGAGGGAGAAGAGGACAGGGAGGGGGAGGGAGAAGAGGACAGGGAGGGGGAGGAGAAGAAGAGGAGAGGGAGGGGGAGGGAGAAGAGGACAGGGAGGGGGAGGGAGAAGAGGACAGGGAGGGGGAGGGAGAAGAGGACAGGGAAGGGGAAAGGAGAAGAGGACAAGGAGGGGGAGGGAGAAGAGGACTGGGAGGGGGAGGAAGAAGAGGACAGGGAGAGGGGAGGAAGAAGAGGACAGGGAGGGGGAGGGAGAAGAGGACAGGGAGGGGAAGGGAGAAGAGGACAGGGAAGGGGGGGGAGAAGAGGAGGACAGGGAGGGGGGAGGGAGAAGAGGACAGAGAGGGGGAAGCGAGAAGAGGACAGGGAGGGGGAGGGAGAAAGGAGAGAAAGGAGGGGGGAGGAAGAAGAGGACAGGGAGAGGGGAGGGAGAAGAGGACAGGGAGGGGGGAGGGAGAAGAGGACAGGGAGGGGGAGGGAGAAGAGGACAGGGAGGGGGGAAGTGAGAAGAGGACAGGGAGGGGGAGGGAGAAAGGAGGGGGGAGGAAGAAGAGGACAGGGAGGGGGAGGGAGAAGAGGACAGGGAGGGGGGAGGGAGAAAGGAGGGGGGACTAAGAAGAGGACAGGGAGGGGAGGGAGAAAAGAGGGGGGAGGGAGAAGAGGACAGGGAGGGGGAGGGAGAAGAGGACAGGGAGGGGGGAGGGAGAAGAGAACAGGGAGGGGGGAGGGAGAAGAGGACAGGGAGTGGGGAGGGAGAAGAGGACAGGGAGTGGGAAGGGAGAAGAGGACAGGGAGGGGGGAGGGAGAAGAGGACAGGGAGGGGGGAGGGAGAAGAGGACAGTGAGGGGGGAGGGAGAAGAGGACAGGGAGGGGGGAGGGTGAAGAGGACAGGGAGGGGGAGGGAGAAGAGGACAGGGAAGGGGAGGGAGAAGAGGACAGGGAGGGGGAGGGAGAAGAGGACAGGGAGGGGGGAGGGAGAAGAGGACAGGGAGGGGGAGGGAGAAGAGGACAGAGAGGGGGAGGGAGAAGAAGACAGGGAGGGGGGAGGGAGAAGAAGAGGACAGGGAGGGGGAGGGAGAAGAGGACAGGGAGGGGGGAGGGAGAAGAGGACAGGGAGGGGGGAGGGAGAAGAGGACAGGGAGGGGGGAGGGAGAAAGGAGGAGGGAGGGAGATAAGGACAGGGAGGGGAGGGAGAAAGGAGGGGGGAGGAAGAAGAGGACAGGGAGGGGGAGGGAGAAAGGAGGGGGGAGGAAGAAGAGGACAGGGAGGGGGAGGGAGAAAGGAGGGGGGAGGAAGAAGAGGACAGGGAGGGGGAGGGAGAAGAGGACAGGGAGGGGAGTGAGAAAGGAGGGGGGAGGAAGAAGAGGACAGGGAGGGGGAGGAGAAAGGAGGGGGGAGGGAGAAGCGGACAGGGAGGGGGGAGGGAGAAGAGAACAGGGAGGGGGGAGGGAGAAGAGGACAGGGAGGGGGAGGGAGAAGAGGACAGGGAGGGGGGAGGGAGAAAGGAGGGGGGAGGGAGATGAGGACAGGGAGGGGCGGGAGAAAGGAGGGGGGAGGAAGAAGAGGACAGGGAGGGGGAGGGAGAAAGGAGGGGGGAGGAAGAAGAGGACAGGGAGGGGGAGGGAGAAGAGGACAGGGAGGGGAGTGAGAAAGGAGGGGGGAGGAAGAAGAGGACAGGGAGGGGGAGGAAGAAGAGGACAGGGAGGGGGAGGGAGAAGAGGACAGGGAGGGGGAGGGAGAAGAGGACAGGGAGGGGGAGGGAGAAGAGGACAGGGAGGGGGAGGGAGAAGAGGAAGACAGGAGGGGGGGAGGGAGAAGAGGACAGGGAGGGGGGAGGGAGAAGGAGAGGAGAGGGAGGGGGAGGGAGAAGAGGACAGGGAGGGGGAGGTAGAAGAGGACAGGAAGGGGGAGGGAGAAGAGGACAGGGAGAGGGAGGGAGAAGAGGACAGGGAGGGGGAGGGAGAAGAGGACAGGGAGGGGGAGGGAGAAGAGGACAGGGAGGGGGAGGGAGAATAGGACAGGGAGGGGGAGGGAGAAGAGGACAGGGAGGGGGAGGGAGAAGAAGACAGGGAGGGGGAAGGGAGAAGAGGACAGGGAGGGGGAGGGAGAAGAGGAGGACAGGAGGGGGGAGGGAGAAGAGGACAGGGAGGGGGAGGGAGAAGAGGAGGACGGAGGGGGAGGGAGAAGAGGACAGGGAGGGGGAGGGAGAAGAGGACAGGGAGGGGGGAGGGAGATGAGGACAGGGAGGGGGGAGGGAGAAGAGGACAGGGAGGGGGGAGAGAGAAGAGGACAGGGAGGGGGGAGAGAGAAGAGGACAGGGAGGGGGAGGGAGAAGAGGACAGGGAGGGGGAGGGAGAAGAGGACAGGGAGGGGGAGGGAGAAGAGGACAGGGAGTTGGGGGAGAAGAGGACAGGGAGAGGGAAGGGAGAAGAGGACAGGGAGGGGGAGGGAGAAGAGGACAGGGAGGGGGAGGGAGAAGAGGACAGGGAGGGGGAGGGAGAAGAGGACAGGGAGGTGGGGGAGGGAGATGAGGACAGGGAGGGGAGGGAGAAACGAGGGGGAGGAAGAAGAGGACAGGGAGGGGGGAGGGAGAAGAGGACAGGGAGGGGGGAGGGAGAAATGAGGGGGAGGGAGATGAGGACAGGGAGGGGAGGGAGAAAGGAAGGGGGAGGAAGAAGAGGACAGGGAGGGGGAGGGAGAAAGGAGGGGGGAAAAAGAAGAGGACAGGGAGGGGGAGAGAGAAGAGGACAGGGAGGGGGAGGGAGAAGAGGACAGGGAGGGGGAGGGAGAAGAGGACAGGGAGGGGGAGGGGAGAAGAGGAGGACAGGGAGGGGGAGGGAGAAGAGGAGGACAGGGAGGGGGGAGGGAGAAGAGGACAGGGAGGGGGAGGGAGAAGAGGAGGACAGGGGAGGGGGAGGGAGAAGAGGACAGGGAGGGGGAGGGAGAAGAGGACAGGGAGGGGGGAGAGAGATGAGGACAGGGAGGGGGAGGGAGAAGAGGACAGGGAGGGGGAGGAAGAAGAGGACAGGGAGGGGGGAGGAAGAAGAGGAGGACAGGGAGGGGGAGGGAGAGGAGGACAGGGAGGGGGAGGGAGAGGGAGAGGACAGGGAGGGGGAGGGAGAAGAGGACAGGGAAGGGGGAGTGAGAAGAGGACAGGGTGGGGAGGGAGAAGGGGAAGGGAGAAGAGGACAGGGAGGATGGAGAGTGACCGAGAAGAGGACAGGGAGGGGGAGGGAGAAGAGGACAGGGAGGAGGGAGGGAGAAGACGACAAGGAGGGGGAGGACTGACAGAGAGACATGGGGGGGGCTGTACTGACAGGGAGACATGAGGGGGCTGTACTGACAGGGAGACATGAGGGGCTGTACTGACAGGGAGACATGGGGGGGCTGTACTGACAGAGACATGGGGGGGGGGCTGTACTGACAGGGAGACATGGGTGGGGCTGTACTAACAGAGACATGGGGGGGGCTGTACTGACAGAGACATGGGGGGGGCTGTACTGACAGGGAGACATGGGGGGGCTGTACTGACAGGGAGACATGGGGGGGGGGGCTGTACTGACAGGGAGACAAGGGGGAGCTGTACTGACAGGGAGACATGGGTGGGCTGTACTGACAGAGAGACATGGGGGGGCTGTATTGACAGGGAGACATGGGGGGGCTGTACTGACAGAGACATGGGTGGGCTGTACTGACAGGGAGACATGGGGGGCTGTACTGACAGGGAGACATGGTGGGGGGGCTGTACTGACAGAGACATGGGGGGGGCTGTACTGACAGGGAGACATGGGGGGGCTGTACTGACAGGGAGACATGGGGGGCTGTACTGACAGGGAGACATGGGGGGCTGTACTGACAGGGAGACATGGGGGGCTGTCCTGACAGGGAGACATGGGGGGGCTGTCCTGACAGGGAGACATGGGGGGGCTGTACTGACAGGGAGACATGGGGGGGCTGTACTGACAGGGAGACATGGGTGGGCTGTACTGACAGGGAGACATGGGGGGGGGGACTGTACTGACAGAGAGACATGGGGGGGCTGTACTGACAGGGAGACATGGGGGGGCTGTACTGACAGGGAGACATGGGGGGGCTGTACTGACAAGGAGACAAGGGGGGGCTGTACTGACAGGGAGACATGGGGGGGGGGGCTGTACTGACAGAGAGACATGGGGGGGGCTGTACTGACAGGGAGACATGGGGGGGGCTGTCCTGACAGGGAGACATGGGGGGGACTGTACTGACAGGGAGACATGGGGGGGCTGTACTGACAGGGAGACAAGGGGGGGGGCTGTACTGACAGGGAGACATGGGGGGGCTGTACTGACAGAGAGACATGGGGGGGCTGTATTGACAGGGAGACATGGGGGGGCTGTACTGACAGAGACATGGGGGGGCTGTACTGACAGAGAGACATGGGGGGGCTGTATTGACAGAGAGACATGGGGGGGGCTGTACTGACAGGGAGACATGGGGGGCTGGTTTGACAGGGAGACATGGGGGGGGACTGTACTGACAGGGAGACATGGGGGGGCTGTACTGACAGGGAGACAAGGGGGGGCTGTACTGACAGGGAGACATGGGGGGGCTGTACTGACAGAGAGACATGGGGGGGCTGTATTGACAGAGAGACATGGGGGGGGCTGTACTAACAGGGAGACATGGGGGGCTGGTTTGACAGGGAGACATGGGGGGGGGACTGTACTGACAGAGAGACATGGGGGGGCTGTATTGACAGGGAGACATGGGGGGGCTGTACTGACAGAGACATGGGTGGGCTGTACTGACAGGGAGACATGGGGGGCTGTACTGACAGGGAGACATGGTGGGGGGGCTGTACTGACAGAGACATGGGGGGGGGGCTGTACTGACAGGGAGACATGGGGGGGCTGTACTGACAGGGAGACATGGGGGGCTGTACTGACAGGGAGACATGGGGGGCTGTACTGACAGGGAGACATGGGGGGCTGTCTGACAGGGAGACATGGGGGGGCCGTACTGACAGGGAGACATGGGGGTGCCGTACTGACAGGGAGACATGGGGGGGGTTGTACTTACAGGGAGACATGGGGGGGCTGTACTGACAGGGAGACATGGGGGGGCTGTACTGACAGGGAGACATGGGGGGGCTGTATTGACAGGGAGACATGGGGGGGCTGTACTGACAGGGAGACATGGGGGGGCTGTACTGACAGGGAGACATGGGGGGTGTACTGACAGAGACATGGGGGGGCTGTACTGACAGGGAGACATGGGGGGGGCTGTACTGACAGAGAGACATGGGGGGGCTGTACTGACAGGGAGACAAAGGGGGGCTGTACTGACAGGGAGACATGGGGGGGGGCTGTAGTGACAGGGAGACGTGGGGGGCTGTACTGACAGGGAGACATGGGGGGGGGGCTGTACTGACAGGGAGACATGGGGGGGCTGTACTGACAGAGACATGGGGGTGGGTGTACTGACAGGGAGACATGGGGGGGCTGTACTGACAGGGAGACATGGGGGGGTTGTACTGATAGGGAGACATGGGGGGCTGTACTGACAGGGAGACATGGGGGGGGTTGTACTGACAGGGAGAGGTGGGGGGGCTGTACTGACAGGGAGAGAAGGGGGAGCTGTACTTACAGGGGAGAGATGGGGGGGAAGGAGCTGTATTGAAGGGATAGAAGGGGAGGGGAAGCAGGCGCTGTACTGAAGAGGGAGTTTGGGGGGTAAAGGAGAATGTGGGGAGGTACTGTAACTTAACTGATATCGAGAGTGAGAGGAGAGGGGGGGGAGAGAACAGCAAAGAGAGGGGGAGAGAAGAGAGCAGCCAATAGGAGAGTGAGGGGGGAGAGGAGGGAAGAGGCTTGGGTGTGAAGAGGGGGGAGCTACAGAGGAGCAGAGGGAAGAGTGAGGTGGGGAACTTCAGAGAGAAGATAGTGAGGGGGGAGGGAGAGAAGACAGTGAGGGGGGAGAGACTGGACAGGGAGGGGGTAGAGAGAAGACAATGTGGGGGTAGGGAGAGAAGACAGAGGGTGGGAGAGACGGGACAGGGAGGGGGTAGAGAGGAGACAGAGAGGGGGTAGAGAGGAGACAGAGAGGGAGTAGAGAGGGGAAAGGGAAGGGGAGAGAGGGGACAGGGAGGGGGTAGAGAGGGGACAGGGTGGGGGTAGAGAGGGGACAGGGAAGGGGAGAGAGGGGACAGGGAGGGGGTAGAGAGGGGAGAGCGAGGGGGGACAGGGAGGGGGTAGAGAGGAGACAGGATAGGGGTAGAGAGGGGAAAGGGAAGGGGAGAGAGGGGACAGGGAGGGGGTAGTGAGGGGACAGGGATGGGGAGAGAGGGGACAGGGAGGGGGTAGAGAGGGGACAGGGGGGGAGAAAGCGGACAGGGAGGGGGGGAGAAAGGGGACAGGGAGGGGGGGGAGAAAGGGGACAGGGAGGGGGAGGGAGAAAGGGGACAGGGAGGGGGGGAGAAAGGGGACAGGGAGGGGGGGGGGGAAAGGGAGGGGGGGAGAAAGGGGACAGGGAGGGGGGGAGAAAGGGGACAGGGAGGGGGGGGAGAAAGGGGACAGGGAGGGGGGGGAGAAAGGGGACAGGGAGGGGGGGAGAAAGGGGACAGGGAGGGGGGGGAGAAAGGGGACAGGGAGGGAGGGGGGGAGAAAGGGGACAGGGGACAGGGGGGGAGGGTCACGGGAGACCAAGACTAACACACCAGGGATCAACTCGCCAGACAGAACAGAGATAATAAAAGTGAATTTATTGGTAAACGATACAGACACAAAACACACACTACCAGCTGGGGTAACCGGCGACACCCTGCAGGCCGAGGCGCGGAGACCCCCGTGAGGGGAGTTTCCCCTTCTGCCCCCACACAGGCTTCAGCAGGCACTGCTTTCAGAGACCCCGACCGGTACCCTGGGACCTCTATCTGCCACTGGCTGGAAGCCCCACGGGAACTCACAGGGTCTTCCCTCCCCACCTTAATACCCCATGCCAGGTCCCTTACCACATTTATACCCCATGCCAGGTCCCTCCCCACCTTTATACCCCATGCCAGGCCCCTCCCTACCTTTATACCCCATGCCAGGCCCCTTAACACCTTTATACCCCATGCCAGGCCCCTTAACACCTTTATACCCCATGCCAGGTCCCTCCCCACCTTAATACCCCATGCCAGGTCCCTTACCACATTTATACCCCATGCCAGGTCCCTCCCCACCTTTATACCCCATGCCAGGCCCCTCCCCACCTTTATACCCCATGCCAGGCCCCTTAAAACCTTTATACCCCATGCCAGGCCCCTTAACACCTTTATACCCCATGCCAGGTCCCTCACCACCTTTATACCCCATGCCAGGCTCCTTAACACCTTTATACCCCATGCCAGGTCCCTCCCCACCTTTATACCCCATACCAGGCCCCTCCCCACCTTTATACCCCATGCCAGGCCCCTTAACACCTTTATACCACATGCCAGGCCCCTCTCCACCTTTATACCCCATGCCAGGCCCCTTAACACCTTTATACCACATGCCAGGCCCCTCCCCACCTTTATACCCCATGCCAGGCCCCTCCCCACCTTTATACCCCATGCCAGGCCCCTCCCCAACTTTATACCCCATACCAGGCCCCTCCCCACTTTATACGCCATGCCAGGCCCCTCCCCACCTTTATACCCCATACCAGGCCCCTCCCCACCTTTATACCCCATGCCAGGCCCCTTAACACCTTTATACCCCATGCCAGACCCCTTCCACCTTTATACCCCATTACAGGCCCCTCCCACCTTTATACCCCATGCCAGGCCCCTCCCCACCTTTATTACCCCATG